>NC_072893.1:63951818-64254848 GCF_027943255.1 Anastrepha obliqua | reverse complement strand
CTAAGTTTTTATCAACATAATATATTTTATACTAATTTCGTGATTTTATTTTATATTTTTTATAAAAAACTTCTAAAATAATTTTGTGCAAAAAATTTTACAATTTTTATAAAAAAAGTTTGAAACTGATTTTTTATGAAAAACTATAAATTTTTATAAATTTTTACAATTTACCAATTTTTATAAAAAAAAGTATCAATTTTGTATAAAAAATTTTTACAAAGAATTTTATAATTTATTACAAAAAAATGTTATATTAATTTTTTATAAAAATTTATGATGTTTTTTTTAGATTTGTATACCAAGTTTTCATAAAACAAAAATGTATACCAATATTTTATAATTTGTTACAAAAAAATTGTATACTAATTTTTTATAAAAATTGATGAAGTTTGTTTTTAAGATTTGTGTACCAAGTTTTTATAAAACAAAAATGTATACCAATATTTTATGGCAACATATTGTATGAAACATTTTTATATTTTAATTGTTTTCAGCTTAAATTATCAGCTGCAGCTATGGGTAATTAAAAATTCAAATATTCCATTGCAACTGAGCATTTTAGCGCTTTACTGCTAGAAATTGCCGAGCCAAAACAAGTCATTTTGTCAAAAGCTTTTATTTTCCTATGTGGGTTTGCTTTTTATTAAGTTCGATTCATTGAAAATAATATAAATTCAACAAGTTCGTAACGCAATAATGAGCAACTCAAAATTATATAATAGTACTTAAATATATTACTACATACAGGGTGGCGCAAAATTAATCACCCAAACGGAAGATTTATAAATTTTGCAAATGGCGTCGTGCATCAGCAGAGAGCTGCGATGTATAAACAGACAAGCAATGGAGCGCGTAAAGGTAAAAAAAAGATGTTTATCACTCTATTTAATAAAAAAGTTATTCAAAAACCAAATTGGATGATCAATTTTGTGCCACCCTATATATTTAGCTATCACATAAAATCATATAAATGAAGTTTTCCATTCACAAAATGCTGGCAAATCATATATTTTCATATAAGAAAAAAATAAAATTAATACAAATATAAAAAATAATATAAATTATACAGAATATGTGCACTGAAGCGTTCAGCAAATCATAATTAACGATGATATCTAAAACTACAAATACTATCTCTAGCAACAAATTTTTATACATATCTATAAAATATTTTTTGTTTGTTTGTTTGTTTTATCGTAACTTCAGTTTTTAAATGAAAACTTGTTAGAATACTCGACATCAACAGAATATCGTTCCGTAGTATTTTAATGTATGGATAAAATATATATAAATAATAGGACTAATATTCAAAGTATTGTCCATCGCTTGCTACTACTTTTTCCCATCTTTCTGGCAATTCACGGATTCCCTTTGTGAAAAATTCGGTCGGTTTTGCCGCAATCCACGAATCGATCCATTTTTTGACTTCATCGTAATTACGGAAGTGCTGGTCAGCCAGGCCATGTTGCATCGATCGGAAGAGATAGTAATCGGATGGCGCAAGGTCTGGACTATACGGCGGGTGGGGTAGGACATCCCATTTGAGCGTTTCTAAGTATGTTTTGACCACTTGTGCAACATGTGGCCGAGCATTGTCATGTTGCAAAATAACTTTGTCGTGTCTATCGGCGTATTGCGGCCGTTTTTCTCGCAGTGCTCGGCTCAAACGCATCAATTGTCGTCGGTAGACATCCCCCGTAATCGTTTCATTCGGTTTCAGTAGCTCATAATACACAACACCCAGCTGGTCCCACCAGATACACAGCATAACCTTCAGGCCATGAATATTCTGCGCCGACGTCGATGTTGAAGCATGGCCAGGGTATCCATACGTTGCCCGACGTTTTGGATTGTCGTAATGGACCCACTTTTCATCGCCAGTCACAATTCGATGCAAAAAACCCTTTCTTTTGTGCCGTTGAAGCAGTTGTTCGCATGCCATAAAACGGCGTTCAACGTCTCTTGGCTGCAATTCATACGGCACCCAATGGCCTACCTTTCGGATCATTCCCATGGCTTTTAAACGTTTGGAAATGGTTGATTGATCAACTCCCAAAGTTTTTGCAACCTCTTCTTGCGTTTGAGCCGGATCTTGATCGAGCAATTCCTCCAATTCGGTATCCATGAACTTTGGCGGCGCACCCTCGCGTTCTTCGTCTTCCAAGCCAAAATCACCACTTTTAAAGCGTGCAAACCACTTCTGGCACGTTCGCTCAGCTAGAGCATGCTCACCATAAACTTCCACCAAGATACGATGACTTTCGGCTGCTTTTTTCTTCATATTAAAATAATGAAGAAGAATTCCCCGCAAAAACACATTATTTGGCACGAAATTCGACATTTTCAAGTGTGGTAAAAATATTGTTGTTTACGCTTCAAATAAAAAACTTATACTGACGTTTGTGCCTTACGACAGTAGCTCTCCAATGAATGTTTGGAAATGTGGATCGATGGAATAATAATCAAGTTACGCCATCTGTTGTAAAACCGCAAGGAACTTATTCATAGTCCTATTATATGATTTACAAATATTTACTCAGTCGTTAAACAAAATATCAGAATGCATACCAGAAATTTCGCAAGAAACTTGATCTGAACTTGCTCAAAACCGATTTTATTTTTTTGAGTTAATTATCATTTTTTAAATTGTTTGGTTAGTGGGCATCAGGCCTTAAGTTAGAACTACATAAGAAGCGTTTCAGGCGCTTTTAGGGATTTATTCAGCCGGCAAATCTGTGCCTGCAACTCACGATGTGGAGTTTTAGTTCAGTCGGCTACCTACTGCCTCCCAGACACTTAACAATTTTCTGTCGTAAATACCTAAGTACAAGGTGGTTCATGAACGGCACTTCCCTTTTTTTTTTGTTTTGACAGCTGTCACAGTTTAAAGACGTTATTTTTCATCAATGTATGTTATGTCTAGAGAAAGTGTGCAATTTACTTAAATGCGCTCGATTTATTTCGAAAAACGCGTATTAATAAAAGTCCACTAAAAATGGGAAGATTAGTGAGAAAAAAAATTGTCACACTTGGCATTGGAAAACCCACAGAAACATGTTGCGAAGCCTTTGAATTCCTCTCCTGTTACTGGGCAGTACGCGTTTTGTGTTGTCATTGGGTATTTTTTCTTGGAACTGTTTTTATCCGAATAACCTGCACAACAATTTAAAGTTTTTTCAAAATAACAAGGTTCCGAGAAGGGCTCCTATTAGAGGACAAAAAGAAAATTTACGTTTACCGGAGAGTTAAAAATGTACATCTGTTTTTTTAGTGG
Organism: Anastrepha obliqua; assembly: GCF_027943255.1. NCBI lineage: Eukaryota > Metazoa > Arthropoda > Insecta > Diptera > Tephritidae > Anastrepha > Anastrepha obliqua. Next base: position 64,251,571 of record NC_072893.1, on the reverse strand, counting down.
TAGTTAAAGTTGCCATCTTTTGCACATTATTTAAGTAGAATTTTATAAGAAATAATTTTTGGTACATTTCAAAGATTTTTTCCCCTATATTATAAGTGGGTTTGTCTTTTTCAATAAAAAAGATAAGGAAATGGCCCATCTATTGAAGAGTTAAAGAGCTAAAATGTTCCACAAAAATGTTGCCTATGACTTTTTTTGTAGAACTATTGAAGATATTCCAAATTTAAAATGTAAGAATTGCATCGAGTCCTATGCCGTTTAACTATAAGAATCCACTCCCCATTAAATACAAAATAAAAGCACATATTCGGGAGTCTTTTTAAAATCAAAAGTGAATGCTGAATCATTGAGTAAAAAAAACAGGAATTGTCAAAAATCACCGAGCACTTTTCCACTTTGCATGGACTATAAAACTGCGTAACTGCGCGGCCGCCGTAGCCGAATGGGTTGGTGCGTGATTACCATTCTGAAGTGCGTGGGATGATAGAAAAATTATTTTTCTTATAGTAGTCGCGCCTCGACAGGCAATGCCAAACCTTTGAGTGTACTTCTGCCATGAAAAAGCTCCTTATAAAAAATTTCTGCCGTTCGGAGTCGGCGTAAAATTGTTAAATTGGAAAATTTAAGAAATTTTGATTGTTTCTTTTTTGTGTGAAAATTGTTAAATTTTTGTAAATTTTTTACAATAAAAAGTTTGGGACTTTGGCATTACATTACACTTTCATGAAAATATAAAAAAAAAATACACCAAAAAAAGTAATTAAAACTTAGTCGCCACGTCACGTCTCCCTTGGCCGTCATTTTGTCACGCTCTTATTTTGAACTCAGGTGCAAGTAGGTTTCGTAATATATTTAGAATTTGAAAATGGGCTAAAAGAAGGCAGGCTTATGTGTATAGAATCGCTTAAAAAGTGCAAATTTAACCTAATAATTGGAAATTGCAAATTTAACCTAATTGGAAATAATATTTTTCTTTTGTTTTTTTGAAAAAGACGATTAAAGAGCAACCACCGTCACTAAAGGAATAGCACCGCATTTGCTTATTTCTTGTTCCCTTTGGCGACAATTGTCATGGCAATTGTCACATTCTGGCAGCAACAGCGCATTTGCATGCACACGTATATAAAATTGTATATGTTAGATACACATATATACGTATGTATTTATAATATATGCATACACAAACAATTTATGTTTTAAAATTTAACATCACAAGCGAAGCGACGAACCGTAGTATCAACAATGTAAAGCGGTGCCAGCAAGTTGACAGCTATGACGAGGCCGACGACGACGACGACGTCGACGAGGACGACAAAAGCAACAATCAAAGTGACAGACGCGGACACAAAGGAGTGTACTTGCTGCTGACACTTAAATAAGGGCACATACACACATACATTCATACATTCATACATACATACATACATTCATACATACAGACGAACATATGCAAATGTATAAATGTTTACAATTTGGCGCAGCAAAACTTCTGTTAGCAAGGCTTGTTGCTGGTGATGATTGTGAATGAGTGAGCGAATTATGGTAAACGCAGGAGGCAATGGCTTGTGCAGGCGGTCGAACACGAGTGGAGGAGTGCGCTAATACTTGAGCTACTAGTGGCGACCACACAGCACCTATAACACCAACACCAACGACAACGAAACGACAACGGCAATGGCTATAACAACAGCAGTAATGAAATTGCAGTTGACATTTTCGTGTCAATTTCAGGCCCATGCATATGCATAAATGTAAAATATGCTTATTGTGCTTGCATATGTACTTCCAGCGAGTGGACAAGTATGTTTGTGTGTGTGTGTGGGTGCGTATTTGCATGCTGTTATGGTTGCTTTATTGTTTGTATTATACATTTATGAGGGTTATAACTCATATCATCAGCGAGTTTGAGTGCTGAATAAACAAATTTGCAAGTGAGTTGTCTACAATTCAACATAGGCACACTCATTAGGGTGCAACACTCTTAATATAACAAAAAAATTTTACTCTTTTTCCATTGGAATGGAAAAATCTATTAAATTTTAAGACTTCAGCTAAAAAAACCATTTTCGGAAAAATGTAAAGATTTACGTTGCCTGGTTCGATTTGAAAGGACCCACAAAAATTGCGTTTTTTTTTTATAAAAAAAAATAAGTTTTTAAAAATATTATTGTCAAAAAAAAATTATTTAAGTTAGGTAATTCGTCGCGTTCCTAATATTTCGAACACAGGTATATGCAAATTCCGGAATATATTCAGAAAATATAGGTTTTTGTAAAAAAAATTGTCTCTAAAAATATTTTTTTCAAAATAAAAAAAATCAAACTTGGTAACATTCCCATTATTTTGAACACAACTGTAAGAGGGTTTTGGAATATAAATATTTAGAAAGTCAAACTTTTAATAAATCAAATTAGTTTTTTAATTATTTTTTCCAAAACAAATCATAGTAGGATTTCGGTAATTCCTCGCGGTTCTATTATTTTGAACGCAGGTGTAGGTATGCTTCGGAATATATTTAGAAAATTGAGGTTTTCATAAATAGAATTAGTTATTACAAATATTTGTTCAAAAAGCTTGGTAATTCGTCGAGTTCCTATTCTTTGGAACACAATTGTAAGTAGGTTTCGAAATACATTTAGAAATTTGAAGTTTTTATAAATAAAATTAGTTTTTAAAAATATTTTTCCCGAAAAAATGGCTAAAGCTTGGTAATTCAGCGTGCCACCATTATTTTGAACACAACTGTAAGTAGTTTTCGAAGTTTTTATAAATAAAATTAGTTTTTAAATTATTTTTTCCAAGACAAATCATAGTTGAAATTCGGTAATTCGTCGCGTTTCTATTATTTTGGGATACATTTAGAAAATCGAGGTTTTTATAAATTAAAATAGTTTTTAAAATAGATTTTACGAAAAAGTCACCCTAAGCTGGTAGAAAATTTTTAATTTAAATGGTCTGCATCAAATTTTAAATTTAAATTTTTTTAACATAAACAAAATACTGATATAAAGAAAAAAAATTTGGAACGTGAATTGAAAAATTTCGAAAGAAATAAAAAGGACGGAATAATAACTTTACCAGTGGTACCCTAGAAGTCTAAATCGGAATAGATTTGGCTGAATTATACAAGTTTTCCCCAAACTTCTCTTCCAAAAAAAGTCCAAAATTTAATTTTTTTCGATTTCGTTGTTAAAATTTTTAAATATTTTTAGTTGTTTGTTTTTTTTTTGTGTAAGTTTTTCTATTAGTTTAACACAGTTTAAAAAAAAAATAATTGTAAAAACTAGTTTTCTTTGTAAAAAAAAACTTGATTTTTTTCAGTATTCTCAACTCGGTTCCGCTTCTGTAAATCTTAGTACTTTTCCGAATTTTTTTTTGCCGCATGTCTTAAAATATTACACATTTTATAATTTCGGTGGGCAAATCATAACTGGTGAAGCACCCTAATGCACCTACCTACATATCAGTATGTAAATACATTCTGCTTACTCCAACTGACATAAACGCAAATAAAATAAAAATTCTCGATTAATTTACATGTTTGCCAAGCGCAGAGAATGGAAATCATTTTGCCTGTAATTAAACCTAAAGGAAGGAAAACATTACCTCATTCAGTGGACTAATTAATTAATATTACGTGAGAGTTGTCAACGAAACGTTTTGTACTTTGCACCAAAAGGATTTAGAGATGCTCACACATCCTCGTTTTTTTAGATTAGAAGGGACCAGCAGTTGCAGGCATTTAAGCACTTGTTCACTTGCTCGCTCACATGTATCTTGGCAAAGTGACATCCCTTTTATCACGCAAAAGGGCCCGATAGGCATATGATCCACCCCGCTAACTAGCCAGTGCTCTTAAGGTTCACAAGATCCCTGAAGCTCGATCAGACGGAGCGTCGGTTTAATAAAGCAAGTAATGTTCATTCGTAAATATTTAGTTTCCATCTGCAGTTCATCATTGCACCAATGCAAACATATTTATATATCTAGGATCTAGAGTTGAGTTTCTACTTCTCTAATAATCTGAATTTGGGAATGTGGTTAGAAATTATCTGAAAAATTGATGTTTTTAGTCATTGCTCCTGCAGTTCCGAGCCTTTCCAACCCAAAATTTTTTCTTCGGAGTACTCGTTTATCATTTTCTTCCAATAACGTCCAACCTCATATCTGAATGTGCAGCTGCGTCGAGAATGCTACTGCTTATTGCTTATCCGTAGTAAAGTTCGTTTTGTGCGAGCTAGTCCATGGCACTAAAAAAACATTTCTGTTCGTTTACATCCTCTCTCCCTGCTCATTCAGCGATTTCTTTCAATGAAAAGCTATTAACTTGAGGTTTTGTAAAACTATTTGCTTTCTCGAAATTAGCATTTTCCATAATAAAATAGAAATCGTTTTTCTTAATTTGTAGCACAATGGAAAAGAGTGCACTCATACACATACAAATATAGTTGAATATGTGTATATAAGGAGTTTATATTTGTTAATGTGGTTCGCTAATGACCACTACGCCTGGCATTAGAAAAGCGTAAAAAATATTACTTTGAAAGAACTTTTGCTAACGGTAAATCATAGTCTCAGTACATAGCCATGATAATCGTTACACTTCTACGAAATATATTACGCCGGCGCAAAATTGGTCTGCTAAATTTTTTTTTCTTGCCCAACGAATACAAACTTTATCGCTTTTCTTTTCATTTTTTTGCATATTTTTGTGATTTATTAAAATTATGCATTATTGGATTTATTACAGTTGTGTTAGTATAACATTTACATTTTGAATGCTTAGAGTTCGGGCAGGCACGAATGTGGCGCTAGGTTTCTGCGGTGTATGTAACCGACTGTAAATATTTGCTGTTTTATTATTCTTGTTTTAAGTTTGGTGCCAAAAGCAAGTAAAAAAGGCGAACACAAAATCACAAGAAACCACCGTAGAGGCAAAGAAAGTTAAAATCATGGACTTAGCTTGGCGCCAAAAAACTTTCGCCGACAATTGTGGCTTTTCTTTTCGATTGTACACCAGACTAAACCACTAAATCAAAATGACAAAATTAAAACAAAAAACAAGAAAAAAAACTTTCACACAAATTTGCTTAGTACGTAGCTGCTGCTTTTCTATAGGTTACGATAACATTTTGAGATCGAAATGTTGAAATTTACCTTTTCAAATGCACCAATTTTTAAACTTAGAAAAAATTCGGTTCGGTATATCTGTCAAATAAGCTCTCTAAATAAACATAGGTATGTATGTTGCTGAAGGGACACCGCACACAATATACACGAAATGGATTCCAATCAAAATATGGGTTTTCCAAGAGCAGATGTTATTGGTGAATGGACTACGCTATCAAGAGATGATTAACGATTTTTTATGGCCGGAATTGGATGGTAATGATCTGGACAACGTTTATTTTCAACAAGACAGCGCTACGTCCCACACAAGCAACGAAAGCATTGATCTTTTACGGGAAAAGTTTCCGGACCGTGTTATCTCTCGAAGAGGTGATCACAATTCGCCACCGAAATCTTGTGATTTAACACCTTGTGACTTTTTTCTTTGGGGTCACGTGAAAGAGAAGGTCTACGCCAACAGCTCTGAATCAATTTAAGACCTTACAGATGGAATTCATGAGGCTATCGAGGACATAGGGCAGCCACTTTGCAATTCGGTTATGGAAAATTTCTTGAAAAGGATATTGTCTTGTAAGCGTGGTCGTGGTGGTCATTTACCTGATGTTGTTTCCCACTATTAACGGCATACCTTCCTCTTTATAATGAAATAAATATGCGATCATTTATATTAAAAAATAGCATTTTTCTTCGAATATCAAAATAACACCTCTGTTTGGAAGACCCTATATTTATGGTTAGGGATGTATTATTGGGATATAAAAGAGCAAATAGTGTGCCTACGCTCCTTTGATTTCTAATTATTTTAACTTATCTACTAGAATATACAATTTTGAAGTCAAAATTGGTAATTATTTGAATTGAGTAAATTTTTGTCACTACAGTTGTGGGATTTCTGAATGACTACAGAGTTTCAGCATTTATTTAAGTATCTACAAGTGGGAAACTTTCCGTTAATACCGTTAGACAATTTGATCTTTCGTAACTACTACCAAGTACTACTTACATTTCGACTAGTTTCCAACTAGTGAGCAACTAGTTCCCATTTGCTGTAATGTTCATGGTACTGAACCATACATTTTTTGAACAAGTTTAGTTTTTCACTATAGAAACTTTTTTTCTGAAGTCTGATTTCACTGGATACTGAAGCATACATTTTTAAACAGGCTCAGTTTTTCACTGCAGCGACATACATTTTTATCAGCAAATTTTAGAACTAGTGAGTAACTATAGCGACTTACTTTTTTGATATCGAAATTCACTGGTTTCGAACCAATGCGTAACTAGTTCCCATTTGGTGGAATAGTCATAGTGTTGAACCACCACTTTTTAGACAAGTTCAATTTTTCTCTACAAGGACTAACATTCCTCTTATAAAAAATCACTGGTTTTGAACTAGTGAGTAACTAGTTCCCATTTGGTGAAATGATCTTAGTACTGAACTATATGTTTTTGAACAAATTCAGTTTCCCACTATAGAAACTTTTTTTATACCAAATTTCATATGTTTTGAACTAGTACGCAACTAGTTTCCAATTTAGTGAAATTATTCTAGTACTCAACCACCTATTTTCAGACAAGTTCAATTTTTTACTACAGCGACTGACCTTTTTAAACCCAAGTTTCATTGGTTTTGAACTAGTATGTAACTAGTTCTCAATTAGGTAAATTAGGTCTTATTATAGAACCAATTTTTAGACTAGTTGAGCTTCTCTCTAAAGTGACTTATTTTCATGACGTATTGGCAAATCGCGGCCGCTGTAGCCGAATGGCTTTGTGCGTGAGTACCATTTGGAATTCAGAGAGAGAACGTCGGTTCGAATCTCGGTGAAACACCCAAATTAAGAAAAACATTTTTCTAATAGCGGTCACCCTTCGTCAGGCAATGGCAAACCTCCGAGTGTATTTTTGCCATGAAAAAGCTCCTCATAAAAATATCTGCCGTTCGGAGTCGGCTTGAAACAGCTGGTCCCTCCTTTTGTGGAAAAACATCAAAAAGCACGCCACAAATAGGAAAAGGAGCTCGGCCAAACACCCAAATGAGGTGTTCGCGTCAATTATATATATATATATAATATATATTGGCAAAATATTCTTCTAGTACTGAAATTTCGTTTTAATACCGTTCAACTCAATTATTTATTGCACAGCTAGAATTCTCTTTTGTGATAGCAAATTTCGCTTTGCAAACTTTTCTGTGAGATATTATTTTATTTATACCTGCATCTGCACCTTAAGTATGAAAATAAGGGAATACTCGTATATGTGCATATGCGCAAGTCCAAAGCTGTGAATGTCAGTTGCACATGCTTTCAAGGAATCGCACACATACACACGCACACACAAATATTCGAGTAAAATGGTTTTTCTAGTTTATGAGGTCTACCACTTGCCTCCCCTTCATTCGGCCATCAAAGCACAAGTTCCCTCCATTAGCGCAGTGTTGAGCTTTTCGGTAGTAAATTAGAATTTGCATCTTAAAATTATTATTGTCGTTGTTGTTGTTGTTGTTGTGACTGCATAATACATCTTACATATTTGTACTATTTCAAGCTCTTGCGGAGTGCTGTCATCATCATTTGCAAGCAGCAAATGCATTTATGCACTCAAGTAAATTTTACCACTCAGCAAATTGCACGCAGTGTTGTATTTGACACTTCAATGTGAGCACACATTTAGCTTACATACTTAGACACTCGTAGATGTGTTTATTTATGAATAATTTAAAATCTTATTTGGGCGGATTAAAACTTTCACAGTTTACCATCGAGCGAGCGCATGTTGCACTTTTCAGATGTTACCATAAGAAACTTTAATATTAGACTGTTGGCCACATGACAACTTCTGCCGAGAAACAAATTTTGGTAATACAATTAATCAAGTGCTAATATTTCATTATGAAGTGTTTACACTGCCACCATAATTTGATAAATTTACAACCTTTACTAAAATGAAACGCCTGTTCTTGTTGATTTATTAATGAGCGGCAAATGTGTGGATTATTAATTAGTTTGTATATTCAATTTATGAAATTTACTCAGCCAAATTAGTCGAAAATTCCTCACTGACAATGGCGCTATTATGTTACGTATGAGGACTAGTTAAGGGGTTAGAACACTATATAAGTAGATATTGAAAAAAAAAACGATTGCTCAGTTTTTGCTTAAAGGAAGTCCAAATACCTTAAAAATGGCATAATTGAAGTATTAAGCCTGGAGAAAAAAGTGTAAAAGCATTAAATTTTGACGTGGCCTCTCTAAGTGCAATGCGGCCCGTACAGAAAAATTTAGATTTAAACTAGAAGGAAGAACTGTATATTTGCAATTCTTTTTTATTTTTATTTTATTTATTAACCTTGTTTTGTTAGCAATTTTCGGAATATTTTTTTTGCATGTTGTTGTTGGTATCCATATCAATATTATAGAGTGAGTAAAAGTATTTAAAACAATTTTTGGAAAATTTTATCCTCGAAAGTTCTTTTAAAAATGGAAATTGATGGAGAAATTACTACTTTATAAACCCCATAGTTTTACGTGCAAACGAGACTTTTCCTGTATATTATTCCTTTGTGCCCTTTGACAAAAGTCGTTCATAGGCTCCTTGTTATTATTATTATTTTGTGAAGCTGTGAAGTTTTCATTTAATTACTGTAAAGCTTTTATTTAATACTCTCCAGTTTTCTAAATGTATATTCCGATTGTAATTCTTGTTTTATTAACCCTTAACGGCCGAGAGCGTATTTTGTAATACTTCCCCATAAGACGACGGAAAATTAGGTGAAATTCTAAAACGTTTACAAGGATGAAAACTTAAACTAAACATTTAAACTGATTTATTTAGATATGAAATCAATATATTTACTTGATTTATAATTTTGTATGATCAACAAACCAGGGATGTACGAAGTTGCAATATTTGTTAAAGAAAACTACAGCGATGATAAATAAATGAAATAAAAACTGAATTCTTTTCATGTCCCCGTATTGGGGCCTTTCGTTTTCTATCGCATAAATACTATGTCCCCGTAGCGGAACTTTCGGCTGTTAAGGGTTAAAAGCAAGTACCAAGTGGCGCAAAGTTAATCACCCTATCAGAAGATTTATCAGGTCAGTCCATAAGTTCGTGCGTATTTTACCCATAATTTCACTTTACTACGATTTTTGCTTACAAAAAATTATTTGCGGAATATAAGGGAACTATTTATATTTTCTTTCTTTTCTTTGAAAAATAAAATGGAATCTTCGAACGCGTATAAGAGCATGTTTTTTTTTTTGTTATAAACGTCAATGGTTAGATAAAGACGAAACACCAGAACCGATCCCTAGAGATAGCCTTCACCCCAAGAAGATTCTCCCTTCTATTTGGAGGGTTATGGCCGGTATTGTGTATTGTGAACTTCTGGAACCAAACCAGACGATAACTGCTGATTATTATTCCCATCAGCTATCAAACCTGAATGAGGCACTTAACAAAAATCGACCGTCTTTAGTGAATAGACGCAAAGTTTTGTTTCACCACTACAGCACAAGACCTCATATGGCAAGGCAAACCTTAGGCAAGCTGAACGAGCTCGGATGGGAGCTAGTGCCACATCCACCATACTCTCCGGATATTGCACCTTGTGATTATCACCTTTTCCGTGGACTTCAATCCCATATGAGTAACAAGAAATACTCCTCAAAAGAAGCTATTAAATGGGATAACGAAGCGTATTTTGGCTCCAAGGGCAAAACATATTTTGAGCAGGGAATTAAAAATTTGTTTAAACGTTGGGAAAACATTGTAAATAATGAAGGAAAATATATTATTTATTAATAAATACTTTAAACATCTTTTTTCTTAATTTTAAAAGCACCTTTAAAAAATGCACGAACTTATGGACTGACCTGATATAATTTCTGCAATATTTGCAGTATACAAGCAGACAAGCAACGAAGCGCGTAAAGGTCAAAATAAAGATTTCTATCACTCAAAATCATTTGCTTCATATTTAATAGGACATGCAACAACACAATTGAATGATTAATTTTGCGCCACCTTGTATCGAGTGTTTTTTACGAGCTTGAGAATTTAAAATGACATAACTAAACAGAAAATTTTATTGGAATGATTTTTTTAATTAAATTATAAATTAATAGATAATTACATGGGAATTATTATTATTTTTTGGATATAACATCCGGCATAAGCTCGCCGCGGATACGAGTTATATGCCCCATTCGATCAGCCACTCGAATATTGCAATAAATCGATTGTTAAGCACTCTGTATGGCAAGTTGCGCCGCCTCGTTGGAACCGTCATGATGCCGTCAATGCTTAATTGTTTAATTTTTGGAAACCAAAATTCAGTCAGCATGGCTCGATAGCGCTTGCCATTTGGCGTAACGACTGCTTCTTCCTCATTTCGAAAGAAATAAGGGCCGTTAATGCAGCTGGCGTGTAAACCGCACGTTAAATGTACGAAGTGATCTATGAATATTGCGAACATATTTTTATTTTTTATTTTTTTAAGTAAATTTCCAATTGTTCTGACGTTAAGCGATTCGTGATGAACAGAAATGTCAACACAGTTTGCCATTCTCAGCTATCAAACCGTAGTTATCGATATCGGTGGTTATCATGCAACTAAAGAAACACCCGATTCAGCTAGTTAAATATTTTAGGAGTCCCTATTATTTTGCTGTAAACTAATAGTCCAGTCAATATTGCAACTAATAAGAATTCAAATATAATTAAATTTCAAATTAAAATTTCATGAATTTCATGCAAGAGAAAAAAGCGAACTGGCATGCAATGCAATTAGTTTTTTTTTTTTTTTTTGTTTTTGTTTTTTTCTACAAGTACTCGTTGCTTGTCCAAAATGCAGCGTTGTTGTGCTCGTTGCTTGTGGATTGTGCGGAAGTAGAATTAGAATAGAAAAAATGCAATTGGCTGTGACGTGACGGTGCCGATGACAATGGAAGCAAGAAGGTAGCTTTCTTGAAAGTTGAAAGGCAAACAAAAAACGTAAAAAAAAGGACGAAATAAAATACACAAAAGTAAAAATAAAGAAGTAATGAACAACGATAAACGAACAAAAAGATGAAACAAGAAAGAAGTGAAAACGAAATGAAGAGGTGAGTATAGTTTAGTTAGAATAAATTAGTGAAGGAAACCGCAAATTTAAACGGAAAATTTCTACTTGATAAATAACTCAATAGTAAAGACTTAGCAGAGAAATAAGAATTGGCAAGTGAAAAAGAAATTAATTTTCAAACTTCGGCCATTTAAAGTTTGTGTCCAAGTCAAAGTGGATTAAAATGCTAACCACTCTACATACACACACCACAATCGACAACACGAAACAACAGTTGGCTGTGTGGCACGCACATAAACTCTAGAGAAGAATATCACTTAAACACAGATAAACAAACAACCAAGTGGAAAAAAATGAAATTTAAAAAATTACAAAATAAAAAAATTCCAAAAAAGAAAATTTGAAAAAAAAAACAAAGCTAAGCATATTCCACAAACGGTATACATTTCAAATAAAGTATAACAAAAACTTGGCCAACGAACGAAATCGAATAAATGTACACACATACATGCGTACATATGCGTTTATAAAGTTTAGAATTATAGCGTCGAAAAATTAGACGATTAAGTTAAGACTGCTAACTATTTATGAAGAGCTGTTATCTATTTTTCTAGTTACATACGAGTACATCTACTCAATAAGTTAGATAAATTTCAGAGCTACATAAGTACACATATCCACGGAAATGTATGTATGAATTTAGATAAAATACTCAGTGTCGGAGTTAAATCATTGGCTCATGGGAAGAAACCCACTTTGAAATTAACAATTTGTTCATAGCTGAAACTTTTTTATACCAAGAGTGTATAACTATTTTTTTCTAATAGGTGGCTAGTGTTCTCTGACTACAATGACAAATGTACACGAATTAAAAAAAAAGCCAGCCGTACTGTATTAAATGGATTAAATTTAAATATTTTACTGAGGATTGAAATGATTTCATATAAAATTACATTATTATCCACTATATACTTCTGCTCAAATATGAACGAGACGTTATCAATAAAACGGTCCGCGGATGACATATGGCAAAAATAATTTTTTTGTTTTTTGGTAAGACTGTTATAAGCTTACATGGCAAATTTCAGCGTGATATGTCACATAGTTTGTTTTCTGTGTTAGTGTAAACAAGTCAAGCTCGAGTGTGTTCTTCGAATTTAACGATGGAAATTCAAGTTGAACAAAGAATTTGTTTGAAATTTTGTTATTCCAACAAAATTTCGGCTTCAGACGCCTTAAAAATGTTGCAGACAACCTATGGGGACTCTGCTCTATCGCGTGCACGTGTTTTCCAGTGGTACAAATCGTTCAAAGATGGCCGTACATCGGTTGAAAACTTGCCTCATGAACGTCGTCCAGCAACATCAGTAAACGACGAAAACATCGGAAAAGTAAAGGAAATGGTGCTTGAAAATCGCACAAATCGCAAAATCGGTTAACGCTGAATATTATTAGGTTTGCGCGAGAACATTCGTCTTAAAAGGAAGGAATTGTGGGACAAGTCATGGTTCTTGCATCACGATAATGCACCAGCTCACACATCACGTCTTGTTCGCGATTATTTGAACAAAAGTAATGTAATAACGAATACGCATAGAAAAAAAACACACTGGCGGCTGCTTTTTAATGGATCCCTTATAAATCAGTATATGGTCCACAATTCTTCGTATACTTACTAACAAAAATGCAATTGTTTTAAAAAACTAACCATTTGTATAGCTTTTAGTTCGAAATGAAATATCTCGATAACTACTGGACCTATTTTATTACTTTCAAAAGCAATACTACGCATAATTCATAAGTTTTTATAATTTTTTATTTATTTAAAAGCCAGCATTAAAAAATCAGTACTTCAAACCGAAAGTGGACACATTGGCATCTTCGAAGTGGCTGAGAACAGGCACCGATTTTAAGCAACCAAAAGGACGGGAAATAATTTTCCAAAATTTGAAGTGAATTTGCAAACATATTTAACACTTTTCGTACGCCATGCTTAATTTAGAAAGCTGACAGCATATTCGGCTTAAGGAATTCAAAATAATTCTCGTTTTCTTATTTGGTTCTACAGTCGCAGACAGGTCTCGCAACTAAGTTCATGGACGTTCTTGCTTTCGCTGAGTCGAAAAATATTTCCACTGGAGCATATCATGTGGAAAAGTGCACACAAATGGAGACATATTTTGGATTGCCACTCTCTGGAGGTAGCCTGGAATGATTATTTTACACGCGGCTCAAGCAGCTCACAGCTTCTAAACTCAGTGAAGTATTCTCTTGGGAGCGAACAAAAACTTACTTGGAAGCGAGCTAATGTGAGAAAGCGAGTGCTGATAGAGTCACTACGACGTATTCCGTGAAATTGTCGAGCCATTCCAGCAATAGGTGCAGGGCTGGGCTTGGAAAAAAACTAGCGCAAATAAAAATAAAAAAAGTCGCAGACAAATTCAATGTTTATCTCAAATTGAATTGAGACTTGTAAAAAGCTCATAACTTTTTCATGTTTGCAGCTTGTTGAAAATTATAATAAATGACTTATGTACATTTAAAGAATTAGTTCGAGTTTCTAGAACAATCTACACAAATGTAAGCCAAGATAGGAAGTAATACCCTCTGATTAGATCTGGCAATGATTATTTTAGAGGGTGGGATATGTGTATATGACCCAGCACCATTAAAGGGTTAAATAATTTTTTTTTTATTCCTACTTGGAGCGGAGTTTGTCTGCTGATGAAATTACAAATACTAATACGCATGGCTGCTTAAATGCACAAACAAAAAAATATGTTTTCAAAAATTTTACGAGGCAAGGAATTACTTCCATTAATAAAGATCCAGCGGCTTCGTTGGTTGGGTCATGACGTCCGCATGCATACAAACGTTCTGGTACCGACTGGTGGTAGCAACAGAAGAGGAAGGCCTATTTTACGTTGGGTTGTCCAACTGGCGCCGGTTAACACGAAATATAATCTAATTACACGCTTTGTTAAACTCGGCCAAAATTACTTAAGCGGTTAACTTGCCAATCAAGAAGAAGAAGAATCAATTCTATAATTTATTTTTAAGTTACAAATTGCTATCTGTCATTTCCGTCTGAAGGAAGTTTCGGCACAGTTTTGTCTTCATGCCCTCGATTCATAATGACCACAAGAATGCTGGTAAAGACTTATGTGGAGAATACGAAAGTTGTTCGAAGGCTTTAACCATCGAAATCCCTCGCAGGCGTTTCGACACAAGGAATTTATCTGTTCAAATGGGAATCAGCAGACGGTCACGCTAGCCACTCTGCACAAATATTCCAGTTAGTTTCTTCCTCAAATTTCATATGACTGACTATTTGTTTAAATAAATTCATATTTTTTCCCATGATTTTACATACCGACACTGAGCATTTGGAAAAATTCACTAGATTGGAGTAAAAAAAAAACTAAGGTTCCAGAAATTCTTTGTGAAAATGATAAATAAATCACGCATGTGGCCTTTGCTCTTGGCTGAAAGCAACTTTTGTGGTTGATAGGTAGTACCTGTTCCGATATTGGTGCGTCCATTGTAACGGTAATTGTTATTCAAGCCATTATTCTTATATGGCAGGGTTGCAGCTCCACTGACGACACCACTACCGGCCCCAGTTGTTACGCCTACACTACCAACGCCAACACTAACACCAATACCAACACCAACACCCACACCGACGCCAACGCCACCCAACATATGACCGCTGCTACCCGTGCTGGCATCACGCAACGTAATGCCACGCATGCTATTACTGTTACAGTTATTGTTGCTTAGAACGAGGCTATTGTTGTTAGACGCACCATTCACTGCCCCACCAACACCGGTGGCATGTGCATGCGCATGTGTGTGATAATCGACGGCGATGCCGTTCTGATGTGCAACGCCACTGCCGCCATTACCAGCGATACTGCCACCATTCATCTTGACGCCGCTTGGCCGCATATATTGGTGGTATACACTGCCGTTCATATCGCCAGCATTGCCAACAAAGTGTTGCTGATGGCTATTGGCTGTCATTGTTGCATTTTGTGGCATGCTCTTGTTGCCACCGTTTACTCCACCACCACCACCGTTAACCATTTGATTGCCAATGCCATTCATCATACCATAATGCTGTTGGAATTGTTGTGGCGGTGGCTGTTGTTGTTGCTGTTGATGGTGGTAGTGATGTTTCTGTGCATGCCGCTGGTGCTGGTGTGCGGCAACATGTTGATGTGCGTGCTGATGCTGTTGCTGTTGCTGGTGATGACGTGTTGTTGGCTGCGAGGCCAAACTCGACAATGACGACGAGGATGCCGGCTGTGAGGTGGCCGATGACGAGGCCGAGGAACTTGTTGACTGTGTGGCCAATGGCGGTGATATATTTCCAGCGTAATTACTGCTGCCGTTGCTGCTGCCGCCGCTCATTGTATGATTGTGCAGCTGTTGTTGCTCACCATAGTATGTTGGATGTTGGTGCTGCTGTTGCTGTTGTTGTTGCTGCTGATGTTGTTGTTGCAAGGAGGCATAGTGATGGTTGTAGCTGTGCTGTTGTGCCAGCTGCTGCTGGTGTGGCGATGAAGCCATTTGTTGTTGCTGTTGCTGCTGTTGTTGCTGGTAGTAATGTTGATGCAATGTTTGCGATTGCTGTTGCTGTTGTACATTCGATGTTGTCGTTGTTGTCGCCGAAGGCATGTGATTTTGATGAGAATTGTTGGGCAAGAATTGTGGGTACACATGGTGCGACCACTGCGGGAAGAGCGGGCGGCCTGAGGGTTCTAATACCATGTCGCAGGGGGGGTAAGGTGGGGCAGAGAGCAAATAGTCCAGTTTATTAGCAACGGTAGTTGCAGAGGAAACGGGTAATTTTAAGAGGCAAAGAGAAAAGTGGGGGGAGTAATGGAAGCATTTAAAAATGGATATTGCAACAAAAAATAATGGCAATGGTAAAAGTTAAAAAAGTGGTTATAATGACAATTGTAATGGGAATAATAATAGTAATGGAGTGTTAATGGTAATGGTAAAAGTTGAATGCAATCGTATTGGTAATGGAGAAATTATTATTTTAATAGGGGATGCAAATGTAGATGAATATTAGTTGTAGTAGTAATGATAAATATAGTTAGTAATGGTAATGGGAATGGTAATTGTAATGGTATTGGTAATGGTAATGGTAATTTTAAAGGTAATAGTATTGGTAATGGTAATAGTAGTTGTAAAGGTAATGGTAATTGTAGAGTTAATAGTACCGGTAATGGTAAGGTTGAGGTTAATGCAGTGGTAATGGTTTTTATATTGATTATGATAACATAATTGTAATGACGTGTAGCAGAGCAGTGGTGATGGTAATGGTAATTGTAATGGTATGGTATCATTAGTAATTGCGTTGGATATAGTGATGGTAATGGTTATGGAAGATTAAAAGAGTAGTGGAAGCGGTAATGTTAATGATAATGGCAATGGTAATGGCAAAGGTAATTAAGAAATTATATCAAAAATAGTAAGAACGGTAATGGTCAATGTAAAGTATAAAAGTACCGAAAGTAGTGATTGTAATGATAATGACAAAGGTAATGAAAACGTTGAAGCACCGGTAGTAGTAACGATAATGGTAAGGGAAAGGAAATTGTAATGGTAATGGTAATGGTAATGGTAAAGGCAATGGTAATGGTAATGGTAATGACATTTAGTCGCATGTGAAAGAAGTAAGGGTAATGGTAATGGTAATGGTAACCACATTGGTTGCATGAGTAAGTAGTAATAGGAAAGGGTATTGTAATGATAACATTGGTAATAGTGGTATTGGAATTTTCATATTAGCATTGCGGAGAGTTCACAACATTTTTTTTTATTAAAAAATATTCACCATTTCAGATCGTCGGAATCGTACAATTTGTTTAATTTCGATGAGAAATCGACAGATGCGGTGCAAAAATAATAAAAAAAAAACAAGCGTGTTTCACATGAATTTACCAGACCACAGTTATAAAATTGTCACAAATTACAAAATTCGTGAAATACCGAAGTAATGGAGAAAAGGTGATTCACAATAAAAACACACACGATCACAGCACGATACACATTTTTCGGGTTATATACAGGATTTTTCATAAAAATTGAATAAAGGATAATAGAGGATTTTACGAATTAACATTCGCAATTAATCAAATAGTCATCACATTTTTTGTTGTTGTTGTAAGTAATATTTTGGATTTGATGATATCATTCAAATGAATTCCGAAAATAATTGTGCCAAATGGTTGTTTTTTGGCATTTGGTAAATGTTGCATGTTTTTTTTTTTAATTACAAAAATCCGAACAAAGCAGCGTGAAATAAAGTTCAAAGAAAAAGAGAAAGAGAGAAAATATTCGGGAAATAACGATTAGCAATACTCGCTGTCAAATATTGAAATAAACATGAAATGGTTGGACAAAAAATTTGAAAAAAAAATCATAATTTGAATTTAATTATAAAAGTATAACTGACTTTTTGACACGGATTTTTCATTCAGGATACAACAATCGTTCCGAATGGTTAGAAATTTGTATTAATTTGGTCAGTGTATAGTAAATATAAATAAAATTGACGTCCAATACATTTAAGAGGGTAACAAGTTTTACACAAATAAAAAAAGAAACTATATAAAAAATACGTACAATAAAAATTAGAATAGAAACTTTGATTAAAAAAAGTATAATAACTAAACTAAGTAAATTCTACTTATGCTTGATTGTGACTGCAATGTTCGCTAATTTATGTACAGAAGTGAAATAAACTTACTTAAAATTAAAATACGATCAATAGCTACCCCCTCGAAATAAAATCTTAAATAAAGTTTCAAAACTGTGTGAGTTTTTGTTGCTTGGATTAGTAAAATAAATAACTACCAACAATTTGTACTTTTTTGATTTTTTGTTTGTTTTTTTTGTTTGTTAGTTGGAACAACTGAGTTACGAAAATTTGATTTCAGCACATTGAAAAAAAAAACTCGATTGAGTATATAAATAAAATTAATGTGATAAAAATTTTGGTGCATTCGTAAAAACCAAAGTCAAACTAATCAAACTAACCGCAAAGAGAAAGAAAATGAAAACAAAGAGTATAAAAAAGTATACCAAAAATATTTTGTAGCAGAACTAAGCAGTTTAAAAATTTGTTGGCAACACTTACCGGCTGCAGAACGTTGCATTACGGGTGATTGGCGCTGGATTTGCGGTTCCGCTGGCGGTTCCAATATGTCGCGATATTTGGACACCATGAGCACGGAAATGAAGTAAACGATGGCGAGTGAAAGGAACTGTGCCTGTTTGGTTTCCTCCTAAAAAAAACAGAAACGTTGTTACATTGATGGTGTGGTAAGGATATCACAGACGTCAGATATAGACATGATTGCAGTTGTTGACAATTTAATAAATTTTTCTTCAAAAAATAGTTAATCTGACGATGCATAGTTTCGAAGCAATGTTCCAGCACCTTAGGCAGAAAAGGCAGGATACTCATTGGCATATGATCACCATTCGGTTTTAATATAGGAAACGTTGACCTTTTCCAGCAGTTTGGAAAGGCTGCAACATCGTGACATAGGATAAATTTATTGTAATAAAAATATTTCACTTTTCACAAATAAGTTACAAATATATACAAAAACAGTTTTAATAAGCTGGAAACAGTTTTTGTGGGGTGGGAACAGTTTTTATAATCTGGGAACAGCTTTATAGGGCAATAATAGTTTTTATAAAGCGGGAACAGATTTTATAAGCTGGGAACAGTTTGTAAAAGCAGGGAACAGTTTTTATAAGCTAGGGCCAGTCTGTTATAAGCTGGGAGCAGATTTTATAAGCTGGAAACAGTTTCTAAAACTGTTCTCACCATGCTATAAACTATTCTCAGTGTATATAAGTATATTTAATGTAAACAAAATAGAAATATATGTACCTAATCCGAGTTTTTAAAGTGAGACGAGTTTCAATATACACTTTTTAAGGAAAAAATTATCGTTACATGATACGTATTATGTAATTGCTAATGGCACTCGCCCCTCGGCAGGGAATAGGAAACCTTGGAGTGTGTTTCTGCCATAAAAAAGTTCTTATAAAAAAACTCCATCTGCCGTTCGGAGGCTGCATAAAACTGTAGGCCCCCCATTTGTGGAAAAAATATCAGGACGCACACCAAAAATAAAAGGAGGAGTTCGGCCAAATACCCAAAAAGAGTGTAAGACCCAATAATATAACTTTTTAGCTGTAAGCAGTACCACATTGAAGCCCTGATACTTGTATTATGATATCTGGCGTGAATTCAAAAAATCGATTCCAATAGGTTTTCCCAAAAATCTTCCAGGCAGAAATACCAGCCAGAGAAAATGCCTGCGTAGGCAAAAAATGAGAGTAATCGACATTTAAATACCTTCAGATAGTGAATCGGCTTTGAAAACGCTCCTATCAACTGTAATCAGCTCTAAAATGGTAAATGACTGTCTGAACCAATTGCAACACGTTAGGGAGCTGCAAGACAGTATTATTAGGTTGGGTTCCTGGACATGAGGGATATGAGAGAAATTAAATGGCTGACCATCTAGCCAGACAAAGGGCAAACATGCGTCTAGTTGGTACTGAGAATGAGAAAAAATTCATTGAAAAATGGTGGAATTATATAGGTCACCGACAAATGAAACAATTCCTAACGCCAGACAGAGGAATTACTGATAAGCTACTTTCGCTCAGCAGAGTAGACAGAGGACTTTTTACTGGTTACTTTACAGGTCATTAAAACCTGAGATATCACTTAAATAAAATTGATAAAATAAGACCATCATGCCAATTCTATGAAATGGGCACTGCAAAGTCTTGCTGCAAAGCTTGTCACAAGGGATCTGAATTTCATGCAAAAAAAGGGGCCGTTGATATCGCCAAAGATATTATTTCCAAGGCTGAATCTGACCCAACATTAATCGAACGCTTCATTACTAGAGACGTAACATGGGTTTATGAGAGTAACGCGCAATGCAGACATCAGGCGAATGAGTGGAGGGCTTCGAGTTCCGAATGAATCAAAGCCAAAAAACAACAATGAAGACTACAATACAAGGTTGCCCCTATTCGATGGACCCATGTGTTTTTGGGCCCACTCCAATCGACGAGGCTTGTCCGCAGCCAACAATCTTTGCGTCAATTGAATCTTATACGGGAATAAATGCAAATCAATGCGGATAATTCATGGTAAAGTGGTCCGAACAATGCCCAACTGCTGACAACGGCGATTTTGGGATGTCCTTGGCGATGTCTCAACACTGGCCCGTACAAGAGCAATATTCTCATCCGATCGCCTTGGTCGTACCTTTCGTACAAACCTTTAATGGTGTTCTTAGAAGGCGCACTTTTCACATTGTTTAATTTTTTATACGCACGTTGAGTTTTCACAATTGACTTCTTTTGTTGAATGTAAATTTCAACAATTTGGGAGCGCTCGCGTCGTGTGTACTGTTCCATGGTAAAAATTTGCTTGGACTGAAGCTTCCAACGCGGTATGTCATTAAGCGATCTGACGTCTCTGTCAAAAGATGCAGGGTTGCCAGATGGGTCCGTCGAATATTGGCTACCCTGTATTATTTGGGCGTGCCATCATTATCCGTGTATTTTTGACCAACAACCAAATGAGTACCATCCAACAGCCATCGAATTCACTTGATATGACTCCCTGCGTTCCCAGAACGGGGAACCCGTTTTAACAGCCGAAAGAAAGAAATGGTAAAATCGAAAACAGCTCTGATGGTTATACCAATTATAGAGCTCCAGAAATGTTTCCAGAGCTGGATTAACCGCTGACATAGGTGAGTAGCAGTTGATGGGGAGAACTTTGAAGGCGATAAGGAATAAACTTGTATTTCGAATTTTCTGAATATATTCCGAGAACTCTTTGATCAAGGCGGTATACTATGATATTGAGATATCGAGTTTGATTATTTCTTAACGCAAAGGTTGGGTTAAGCATGGCGGAGGTGGTATTATGGTGAGGGGTTGTTTTTCTAGGTTTGGTGTTGGACCTCTCCATTTAATAGATGGAATTATGGAAAGGTTTGTATACCAAAATATACTAAATAGCATGACGTTTCCTCATGCTGAGTGGAATATGCCACTTTCGTGGACGTTCCAACAAGATAATGACCCAAAGCACACCTCGAAGTTGGTAGCAAATTGGATCGCATCGGAAAAAATTAATGTGCTCGAGTGGTCAGCACAATCTCCGGACCTCAATCCAATTGAGAACCTTTGGGAGATAATCAATAGGATGATAGACATGCAAGGAGTAAATGGGGGCAAAAACATACTATTTGAAGCTGCCAAACAAGCCTGGTTGGATATTCCACTCGACTTTATCAACAATCTAATAGCTTCCATGCCAAAAATGTGAAGTGAAGTTATAAAAAATAATTGTTGTGCTATAAAATATTAGTTAATTATTTTTATTTCAACATGTTTTGTCGCTCTGAATATCGCATAAGTTTTGTTTTTTACGCATATAATTTTATGAAGTAAACTATTGATTAATTTATTTTATGCATTCAAGAAATAAATAGGTCGTCTTAATTTCTGGGTATTTATTTTATATTTGAAATGACATTTCACGTTAAATAGTCATTCGACTTTGTGGCACCGTAAAATTCCAATTGACTTCCAAATTAAAAAAAGGTATAATTTCTTTCAAAAAAGGTATAAATTTTTTACAACAATTCTGGTGTTGTGGTAATAAATATTCAGTACTAGACATTGCTTTGGACCGCCCTAAAGTACCCGAATTTGAGACTATAAAAAATTCGAAATGTTCTTACGATAAATTGGTAAAAGTTTTCGTTGAAAATAAAGCCGTTATTCAAAAAATTGATTTTCTGACATACTAAAGCTGCAAAGTGAAGTTGTATTATTTAAAAAAAAATGCATAAAAATCGCTTAAAAACTAAAGAGAGACACTGAATGCGTGTGCAGAGTCATTAGCTATTATTTGTCTTACTTACCACATCTCGATAGATAACTGCACGCAAACGATTGACATCCATATCCTGCAAAAGCTTCTCAGGATCCTTGACTGGGGATAATTGACCTGTTATTGACTCAACAATATTCTGAAAATAAAAGCATAGCATGAGATAGGGTAGAAACCATCAGATGGTGGGTATAATGAAGGGGCAAGGCAAAATGCCAAAAGGCAAGTCATTAAGAAAGGATATGTGAAGTATTTAACTGCAGCAGTTGCAATAGCATTTGACAGCAGTCATTGACAGAGCCATTTCAGAGCACTTGCACCACGCAACCCCCGGCTTTCGTCCCATATATGCATATGTGTATGTGCTTGTTTATATACACGTACACGCAGGCACACCTATACACATTCGTTAAGTACACATTGTATGTGTGCACCAAATTTGTACACACGCCCATACTAGCATCCACTAAGTATGTAGGCATGCATGTCTGTGTGACTGTGTGTAAATTTGTATATGAAAGTGAGTAAACCACAGCAAAGTGCACTGTGAGTGCGGCACTTGAAGGCTATAAGCCAAGACAAGGATTGCGGCTGTGAAACCAACTGCTGTTGTTGAAGCTGCGCAACGATAGGCAAAGCAAGACGTCGCGTCTACCCGGACGCAGTGCTGTGCAAGTCTACGTATGCATGTTGGTGTAAGTAAAAGTGCTCTTTTCAAAAGTGCAGTTCCTTTTTTGTGCTGTTTTTGTTTTTTACGTTGCATAGCATATTTTATTTTTACGATTATGGCATTTTTGGAGTCTTCTTTGTTTTTTTTCTACTTATTTTTTTGTATTCCACTACTCACTCACCTTGGGCGACGCTTGTGCGCCACGTATGAGCGCCTGCAGATGTGCCGCTCCGGGTACATCGCGCGCCATTGCGCCCACATTGTAGCGCGTACGCTCCTTACACTCCAAACAATTGCGCACCGCACACGTGCACACCAAACGCAAACATTGACGCAGTATACCGCCGCTGGACATGTTCTTCTCCGCCTCGAGTTCGCCAAAATTCAACGAAGTGGCAAAGATTAGCACGTCCGCCATATTGACAAGACGTTGCAGAAAGGAGACGGCCACCTCTAGTGGCATGCCCTGAGTGGGCTCAAGCACATCCAGTTCAGACTGCAAAAGAAAAACAGGCATTTGAAAGATGCTTAAAAACAAAATTTCATAAAAACAAGCAGAAAGAAATGGAAAATTTAGCTTTAAGTACTCTGGATGTGCGCAAGTACTAAATATTTAGTATGGATGTGTATGGACGTATATACCAAGCCTTTACCATGAAAGACTTTTGTTTAAATTACTGCATTTACTGCATGTTTTTTACTTTTATGCAAATTTTCTAAGTTTTGTCAAAAATTTCTAAATTTAAACCAAATTAATTCTTATGTTTCTTTTCATGTTCATTTATTTGTGTTCTTGAATTTGACCAAGTTCTTGAACTTTATCAAAAATATTTCAGTTTTATCAAAAATTTCTAAAATTTTATCATTCAATTTTATTAAAAACTTCTAAATCTCATCAACAATTTCGAAATTTTATCAACAGTTTTTTTACTCTGGTAGTTCTTTCTTCTTAAACTAGTTTACTGGTACTTTTGAATTTTATCAAGAACTTTACAAATTTTTCAAACATTTCTAAAATTTATGTAAAGTAAAAATTTTATCAAAAATTATATCGACGACTTTTCCAAAATTATTTAATTTTCTTACAAATTTCTAAATTTTATCAATATTTTTTTTTACTCTGATAGTTTTTTTATTAAATTCATCACCTTGTCCTTTAATTTTCATGTGTCCTTAAATTCTTTAAATTTTCCAAAATTGGATAAAAAATGTCCAACATTTTTTCATACACTTCTAAACGTTTTCAAAAATTGTGTAAGGTTGACCTTCAGCTTTTAAATTTTACCCAGAATTGTCAAAGTTTTTTTCAGAACTCTTTTGGAAACACCTAGATGTTTTAAAGGTTCTTAAGTTTTTTTCTTTATTTAACTACTTGAACTTTTAAATTTTATGCAGAATTTGCATAATTTTATCAAACCCTCTTCCAAAGTTTTTAAAACCTTCAAAATTGTATTAAAAATTTTTTCAAGTTTTTCCCAAAATTTTTTTAAAGGTCTTTTAGTTTTTTTTTTAATTTCATTTAATGACTAGAAATTTTGAATTTCGCTTAGAATTTTCAACATCTTATCAAATCACTTCCCAGAGTTTGTTTAAAGACTTTTAAATTTTATCAAAAAATTTGGAGCATTTTCCCAAAACCCCCTTTTTAAGGTTTTTAGTTTTTTACCTTAATTTCTTTTAATTACTTAAACTTTTAAATTTGACTCAGAATTATCAAAATGTTATCAATTTGTTTTCTAAACTTTTTTCAAAGGATTTTAAATTTTAACAAAAATTTTGGAGTATTTTTTCAAAAAACTCTCTTAAGGTTTATTTCATTTAACTATTTGAAGTTCTAAATTTTACTCAAAATTTTGTTCAATAACTTTCCAAAACTTTTTAAGAGACTTCTAAATTTTTTCAAAAATTATTTAAACAAATTTTTTAAGGTTTCTTAATTCTTTTTTAATTTCATTTACCTACTTGTACTTTTAAATTTTATAAAGAATTTTCAAAATTGTACAAACAATTTTCGAAGACCTCTAAACTTTATCAAACTTTTTTTTTAGGTTTTCCAGTTTTTCAGTATCATTTAGTTACTTGTACTTTTAAATTTTACTCAGCATTTTATGAAACAATTTTCCAAACTTCTTGTTTTTAATTTTATCAGCAATTTCTGAACTTTATCATTAAAATTTTTTACTCTGAAAAATTTTATTTTCTTTTTATTCATTTAAATAGTTTCTTGTATTTAAATGTAAAATTTTACCCAAAACTTTGCAAGACTTTTCCAAAGCTTCTTAAATTTTACCAAAAACTTGAAAAGTTGCTCAGCAATTTGGTTTTGCTCCAATAATTTTTGTTCCTATTTTGCATGCTTGTTTTTGTTTTTTGTTTTTTCTTCTTTCACTTTTTTCCTCATCATTCACACTCACATTAGGCGATGTGGCACTTGCCAACAGTGGCAGCAAACCCCCGCAAGCGATGATCAAATTATCCGCCAACTGCGATATCAGATGCACCGTATTTACCACAAAAATGGCATTCTCACTCGAATTCACAAAATCCAAAACACTTTTTGTCGAGTGGCTGCGCCAAACTTGTATGTCCGTCTCCAGGGAGAAGAGCACGTCGGATAGCAACCGCTGATGTATGTAAGACCATTTGAATTCCGGTATGCGAAAGGGTGGACGTGTTGGACCAGGACTAAACATTGGGCGCGTTGAGCCTGGTTTCGAACGTTGTTGTGGCTGCTGTTGCTGTTGTTGCTGCTGTTGTTGTTGATGATGTGGATGCTTGTTATCTGGAAAGCAAAGTGAGAGTAGTGTAAATACAAATGTGTTGAAATTAGAAGATGTGTTGAAGAGTTGACTGCTTAGCGGAGGTGGAGACTATTGGGTAGCGGCCAAGTTGCAAAAGTGAGCTGATGTGGTGCATACGAACGTTGTTGTATGCATATGTGATTACAGGCAATAACCGTGTAAGTCAAAAATCAAGCTTTAGAGAGAAACGAAATATTTACATCTACCTATATATATTATACACAAGCCATATGTTCTTTTTTCTCGTTAGTCTCATTAAAAAAGTATATTAAAAGACGTCTTCTACCTAAATTGTTTTATTGGTAAGTAATGGCAGCCTACACAACTGAATAATTATTCAAGTCGCCTTATGCAATTATTGCTTGTGATTACAGATATACACTTCCGCTTTGCTAATGTGGCACAATTCAAGCGTTGCAGCATTTAAAGTGTGTAGTTAGCGTTAGATGCCTGAGTTCAATTTTTTCCTGAAATCAGATCAACTAATTCAAGAGTTGCAGGAAAGTCAAAAAAAAAAAAAAAACGTATTAATTTGTATCAGCAAGTTTGCGAATGGCAAAGGGGTTTTTTTGTTTCAGGATGTGTGAAGAAAATTTCTAAATCGATATAAATACGTTTAGGCCTTCACAAACTGTTTTTCATTGTAGAATTCAAAAACGTAAAATCTAAAAGCCTTCTTGCTATATATAGGCAGGAACATTACGTGAAGCACGGTTCAATATTTTTCATTAATTTTTGCTTAATTTACTTAATTTTTACCAGCGACCCCATGAACTAACGAGTAGTGATTTTTATGAGCTCAGCGCATATCAGTGGCCAAAGCGATAGTAATTACAGGACCTTAAAGGGTTAACCACATTTAATTTATCTTTTTTTAGAATTTGCGTATGTACGTATGAGTTAAAATTCTGTCTCGGACACGTACAATTTTTGAGAAAAGGAGGGTAAAAGCACACAAAATACGTTTTTTTTAGGGGATCTTATCCCCAAATTTGTCTTTTGGAACCTAAAATTGTCTTCAGCACATAAAACACATCTGGTTTCAGAAAAAAAAAACTATATAGTTCTTTGAGGCGTAAGTTCCAGTCACTAGTAAATCTTTAATGCAACTTTGCACAGAAAGTTTTTGAGCTCACAGATTACGAAACTGAAGTAAGATTTTCAAAAATCAAAACAGCGGATTGAACCGCAAAAAACATAGTAGATCTGCTAAGGCGAAAGGTACCTGCAAACGGCCAGAATTTTTAAAGGATTATATTAACATTTAATGGAAAAAAAAACTTTTTTTCGAAATTTTACAGGTATCTGCCCCTTTAAGACATGGATTCAACATGGATACATTAATATCAAGCAAAAATGTAAATTGAGTTTACAAAAAAATTCTGACTCCAAGGACAAATATTTTTCGGATTTTGATAGCCACTCAGAAAATGAATTAAATGCTTTGGAGTTCGCCGACATAGAGGAGAAATATAAAATTCCTTCAAAAATATCAAAAAATAAAGATAAGAAATATAATAAAAAAAATATAATTAAAATTAGATGAGAGAAATATTAAAAAAGGGTTAAGCCCTTTCAAGTTATAAAGTTTATAAAAAATTACGAAAATAAAATATTATAGAAAACTTAAATGAATAAAAATAAAAAAAGACTCAAATATTGAAAATAAATAAAAACACACAAGCAGTGAAAACAAATTAAAAAAAAAAAATTACTTGTAAAAACTACCAACATACTAAGAAAAATTTAAAAACCATTTTCTAAAATCTCTAAAAACTTAAATAAATATCACAAAGTAATAAAAGCAAACATTAAAAAAATAAAATTAAAAAAAAATTAAAAACAAAATAAATAAAAAACATTATTTATTTTTTTATATTTTAAAAATTTTTTAAAAACTTAAAGAAATGCCACAAAGTAAAATAAAAAAGCATAAAAAAATAAATAATAAAAAAAATTAAATAAAATTTTTTTTTAACAAATTATTTATTTTCTTTTTTTTTAAATTTATAAAAACTTAAAGAAAAAGTAAAATAAAAAAAAAAATAAATAAAAAAAAAATTTAAAAAAATATATATAAAATCAATTTTTTTTAATAAATAATTTATTTTTTTTATATTTTTTTCAACATTTGTACAACAATAAATTATTTAACAAATAACTGCTTAGCATATAAATCAAATATTGAAGATTTGAAAATAAATAAAAACACACAAGCGTGAAAACAAATTTAAAAAAATTTGCTTGTAAAAACTACAAAAATACTAAAAAAAATTTAAAAACCATTTTCTAAAATTTCTAAAAACTTAAATAAATATCACAAAGTAATAAAAACAAAAATAAAAAAAAATTTAAAAACAAAATAAAAACATTATTTATTTTCTTATATTTTTTTAAATTTCTAAAAAGTTAAAGAAACAGTAAAATAAAAAAAATTAAAAAAAATAAATAAAAAAAAATTTAAAAAAATATAAATAAAATAATTTTTTTTTTAATAAATAAATAATTTTTTTTTATATTTTTTTTTAACATTTGTACAATAATAAAATATTTTACAAATAACTGCTTAGCAGCGCTAGCAACAAAGGGCTTCGGCTTAAATCAAAATAAAACACAACTATAAGAATTATATAAATATATAAAACTGAATATAAAATGGAATAAAAGTAAGAAAAAATGTATACAGATTAAAAAAACAAATTACAAATAAACATCTCTCTTATTTGCGGGTGCATGTAACCTTCAGAAGACTTGTCACCAGGTGGCGGATTCGGGTGGTAAGAGTAAAATAAAATAGCTCTCCCGGACCAGCAAAGCTACGCTAGAAAAGGACAAAAAAAATCTATTCTGGCGAGACAAGCAATCTACTCGAGTGGTACCTCATATGCTCATAAAACAACACCTCCTTCGTATACAAATAAAAAAGAGGTGATAAAAATTAAAAAAAAAATACGCAATTGTTTAAAATTATAAAATCATTGATATATATATAAATAAAAAAATTGTATATAAAAAAAAATTATAAAAATTATAAAAACTAAAAAAAAAATAAAAAAACAACGGAACTAAAAAACTTAGTAAATAAAAAAAATGTTAAAATTTGTAAACAAATTTTAAAAACAAGATTGCTAAAATTTTTAAATCAAAACAAAAATTAAAACAAACGACGGTTAAAAATTAAAATAAATAGAAACTATAATATATAGGGTGATCAATCATGAGGTGCTTTTTTCAATAGTTAAAAAAAAAAAACAAAAATGTAAATTATGTTCAAAACCTTTATTTATCATTTGAAAGGACATTCTTTGACATTTACTTTTTGAATATGACTTCATTCAAATGTTGGCCGCAACTACGCTTAAGGTGGTCCATTCTGAAGGTCCAATTTTCAATCACTCGTTCGAGCATTTCGACTGGTATGTCGTGAATAACACTATAACCGCTATATTCTCAATGCTTCTTGCTTGACGTTGTCTATTCGGTCGAGAATTATCCACCAATGAATATTCGGATTCAAATTTGTTGATGGTATGTCGAATAGTGTTTAAGGCAGGCCGATTATGTTGACCATAATGCGGTCTAAGCGCACGAAAAACATTTGTCACAGAACGCTGATTTTCATAATACAGTTGAACAATTTGTAGACGTTGTTGCGGTGTGAGTCTTTCCATGATGAAATACCAAACGCTGTTCAACAAATCCACGATGACAGTTTGCCACAACTCGCGCGCGATCTGTAAAAAAAACGCAAATGAAAAAAACTCCTCTTAATTGATCACCCTATATATATATATAATATACCTATATAAATATGAATTGAAAAAAACCCTTATAAAAAAGTAAGAATAAATTAAAAAAACCATGGCAACAAAGGTAAAAAATTTTTAAATTAAATTTATAAAAAATTAACTAAAAAAATTTAAAAAAAAATTGCTTAACATTTTTTAAATTAAATAAAGCACTATAAAACATTAAAAACCAATTTTAAAAGTAGAATTAATAGAAACCATAAAAGATAAAAAAAAATTATAAAATATATATATAAAAATTCAGCAAAAAGATTTGAAAATTATAAAAACTAAAAAGAAAAAATAAATAAAATAGCAGCAGAAGTAAAAAATTAATAAATAAAAAAATTTAATATATACAAATTAAAAAGTGAAATAAAAAAATTGTACAGCTATTAAAAATAGTCCTGCAACCTCCTCGTGTTCTCATTTAAAATTTAATTTTGTTTTAGTCATTAGTATCATTATTGATTTTGAAATAGCGCCGACGTGAAAGACAAAATTTTGTACGTGAATCTAAAAAGTTGCAAAAAGTGACATAAATTCCTTATAGAGAATACTTGAAAAAATAAAAGGACCCCAAAGCCATCATTTTTGATGAAAAAGTTGCTTTCAAGCATGATACGAATTCTAATTTTTATAGGACATGCAAGTATGTTTAGGAACCTGTTCAGGTTTAAAATAATAAGAATTTTAATATTCCATGGCATCCTCTCGAAGGTAATGAATGGGTAGAATACTCAAAATTACTTTTACTATTAACCCTTTGGGGACGAGTGTCGGCATATAGCCGCGCAAATTAATTCGCAGATGCAAGGCTCGTGACGACTGTCGTTCTGAACGATAAGATACGCATAGGATTAGTAAAAGGGTCGCGTTTTCATTCAAAGACATTATCTAATATACTTTATGATGTAAACTTACGATGTGAGACGACGGTTGAGTCTAGATCTAGAGATGATACGTTAGATAGTGACAGTTCTGATGAATAAGACGCAATAAGCAATCCACTCAGGCATTTCAACATTAGCAGTGATAGCAGTTTGTGTATAATTATTTTTTGGATTTTATGAAAAAAATGTCGTGTGTTAAATAAAGCCTTAGTTTTTATAACTTTCAATTTATTTATTTTCTTTACTGCGCTCTTCAATACCTCCCGTCCTCAGCGACGCAGCCCCGTCGATCGGCTCCGTTCCCAAAGGGAAATTGAGAATTTGGCGAAAGAAAAACCACAAAAAATACAAAACTGACGTTATTTTAACACTCCATTGGACACCTTTTTCAAAATTTTCGGTTGGGCAGCCCTTTTTAAAAGGAAACTTCGGCCCAATTCACTTTTATTTGTATATAATAAGACATTCTAGTGCTTTTAAAAAAATTTCACTATTTGATTACGGTCAATTTTCACCACTTTTGATAGGCTTTTGGAGATCTAAAAATTTCAACAACAATGTATTTTTTGCTTAATAAATACCCTAACACCTCAAAAGTGGTGGGTCGGAAAATTTGTATATACCGAATTGCGATGCAAATATTCTCAGTGCCGTAAAAAATAAGAAAAACTCTATTTCCTTTTCAGAATTTCTACTATTTTGTTTTAATTTTTATTTTTCCATAATGAGTTTTTTTATAAACTCTTACTTCGAGCTACTATAAAAACGTTGGCTTCTTTTTTATTTATTTAGTTTTTTCTTTTGTAATTTAGCAAACTAAACTTTCGCCTAATCTCCGTATTTTACTCATTCCCCCAGTTGGTAAACTCAGTGACAGCTGTAATCAAGAATGGCACAGACCGAGTAATACGAGTACATACATACATACATATAAAAAGAAAGAGGGGAGGCAATAAGCATTTGTTGGCATCTGCTGCAATCTTCAAACCCCTAACGCATGAGTGCCGTTAAATCCCAGCTAAGTTTATGTGCGTGCCATTTAATTTTGTGGAAATCATTTACCGCGTTGAATGTCCGTTCGTGCGCGCAAAGCATGAGTGAAGTGTGTGTTAGTGACTCAGATTTTATTACATTGCAATTTGAGTGAGTGCTCAATTGACAGCTAGGATTTATTTAATTTCCAAGCAAGTTGCAAAAGCTTTCGAGGCCAGCAGAGGAATCAGACGAAGAAGAAGAAGAAGCATTTCTTTATTGCAATATATTTGTCTCAGCTTTGACATAGCATCATTTGATTATTGCTTCGAGTTAAATGATTTGGTTTTTTTGCTTTTACTCTTCTCTGCACTGAGAACACTTAACATCAGCTTCTCTATACCCACACACCCGCACACTCACTGCTTTCACATACATATACACATTTAGGGGTTGGTACTTACCAAAATGATTATTCTCAACTTGTGTGCTGGCAGTCGTGTGCTTCGCTAGCCTTTCTTCCGCCTCAACCATGCCACCTCCTTGCAGCTCTTCATGTGTCGTTTGTGTCTCCTCTTCCGTCTGCTCGACCAGCTCTTCCACTACTTCCATATCCAAAAGTTCAACGGCGCCATCATTGGGCTGATTCTTTGGCGTTGTTTGTGTGGTTGAGTCCACCTCTTTTACCGGTGGAAGCGTTGTGGCCACTAAAGAGTTTTCGTTTGCTGCTTCTAATGGCGCTGATAACGACGCTTCTGGTGTTTCGGTTTCCGCTTTTGTCTCAACGGTTGGCGCTGCTTGTGACGCCGCCGTCTCATTTGTTTTTTCTACGGTGTCCACTGTTTGTGTCAGCAAATCATCAACGACTGTCTGCACAATGTCCGTAACATTTTCCTCTGTAGTATTTTCCACTTTTGCTGTATGTTCTTCAAGCGGCGTGTTTTCCTTAACCGGTGTATCCTCTGTGGCGGCTTTGTTCAGCGCGGACGTAAGCACATCTTCCACAATTTCTTTGGCCGTTTCAGAGACGGCTTCTTCTTCACTTTTATCCTCCTTCGCTTTATCTACAATTTCATTGTTGTTTGTCTCTTTAGCGGCAACATCTTCCACGCTACTCGCATCTATCACTTTGTCTATCAGTTTATCGACAATGTCTTTCACCATTGTCTCGACTTTGTTGTTTTCGCTGTCTGCTGGTGTTGGCTCAGATAACCCAAGTAGATTCTCTTCGGTAATGGATGCACTTGATACTGTTGTTTCGGGACTGAGTGAGGAGATTTCCTCGGTAGTCTCAACCGTTGTCGAAAGTGAAGAGCTTACATCCATTAGCTCGTGGTCGTGTTCCTTGGCAACAACGATTGCTAATTTTGTGGTTATGTGCTCTTCAGCAGGCTCGGCAGTATTGGCGTTGTTATTAATTAAGTTAGTTACTTCATTTTTTTTGTCTTCAGTCTTTTGTTGCGTCTCAATAACAGGCGCCTTGGCGTGTAAATCCGCCGTGGCATTGTTTGTTGTGTTGGTTTGTAAGTTTTCATTTTCATTGGCATCATTGTTCGCATTCACTTCTTTGACTTCTGTTGTGTTATTGTTGTTGCTGCTGTTGCTGTTTGCTGTCGTCTCAACCTCATTGTCAGCATTGTTATTTAACAAGTTCTTTGTATTCAGTACAGATACGTTGTCCTCTTCGGTCTTCTCAGCAGTTTCAGTGTTTGTTGCAAGTGTCTCATCTGTGGCTACTTCTTTCGTCGCTTGCTTCTTCTCATTCTTGAGCACACCTTGTACTACTTCATTCACCGCCAATTCAATTTCCTCATCCTTTAGCACAGAGGAAGCTTCCTGCATCTCATCGGCCACCATTTTGCAGTCTTGCAACGCCTTTTCAGAGCTTTGCAGCACTTGTTGCACATGTTCGGCATCATCGGTTGTACCAGCAGCGATCTTTGCGTTGGCCAATTCGATTTCTTCCAGATCCTCGGCCTTGAGATTAAGCGTTTGTGAGAATGCTTCCTGACCGCCGCTAGGCGCCGGTGACTTCGACGGTGTACTGTTCGCACTTGCGGCCGTCGATGAGCATGAAGCGCTACCGTTGCAGGTCACAGCGACTGCCGGCGATTCAACTATACTGGTGACTATCACTTCCGATTTAATGTGTTCGTTGTACACATCGGATATGTTGGATATTTTCGGCTTTGTTAAGTCTTCGTGTACGTTCGTCTCGTCAGCAGGTGTTTCCTTTACCAACTCTGGTTCAGTTGCTTTGTCGTCCGACGCGCAGACACAATTCGTTGTTTCACTAACACCGGTTGACGCTGCTACTTCTTGCGTTGTGGACTCAATTTCTTCGCACTCGATTTCCTCCTCCACAGGCGGCACATCTTCGAGTGAGCCCACCGACTCAGCAGCCTTCACTTGCACCTCTTGCACTGCTGGCGCTGGTAGTGCCGCTTGCCGATGGTGCTGTTGATGATGCGCATGTGTATGCTCCAACTGCTGCTGCTGCTGCTGTTGGTGTTGTTGATGGTGTTGATGATGTTGCTGCTGCTGTTGCTCTTCACGTTCCCAACCGCTAATCGTGCTGATGGGACGCGCTTGTCGTAGCGCCGGATCGGTAATATTGTCCGTACGTTGGCGCTCGTAGTGTTCGTACATTTGCGCGAATTGCAGTTTGAATTCTTCATAAGAGACTTTCGAGTGAACGATGGCTAGTGTATCGACCCATACACGCCATCCGCCATATTCATGTTTAATCGCATGATGCAATAGCATGCGGAAAAGTGAGTACACCATATCGGAGATTTTCTGCTCTTCCGTATTCTTCGGATGTATATAGGCCATGGCTATGAGCCATTCTTGCCACACGGACATTTGTAGTACTGTGCGTCGGTTCTCGCGATTGCTATTGCACAGAAGCGTCATGTCGGAGAGGAAGAGTTTTTTCACCTCGATTAGTGATTCGGTTTGTTTGGATTGGCGTATGAGCGTGGCGACGACCTTAAGGATCACTGAAAAAAAAAGAAAATCGTTAACAAATTATTGACTATAAGTTAAAAATATATTAAAATGCGTATTCAGAATAGATACATTTTACAATTATTTTATGAAAATATATCCTTAGAACAATTTCTACTGCCTCCGATACAAACTCGAATGTACAACTGTGTTCAAAAAATACAAGAGCGACGAATTACCAAGTTCATATTATTTCGTTTTATTTAATTTTGGTGTCATGTTTATTTGAAGGTATAATAGGTCATTAGAAATTTCAAAACAACACATCAAAATTTCAACTTTTTGTTTTTATTTAAACAAAAAAAAAATTCTAGGTATTCTATAAAACTGCACTTATAGCCCATTCAATATTAGTATAACTATCAAGTATCTCGAAACTCATTTTTCATTTTTTTGCTTGTAGTGTTGAGCATTTCCTTCCATAACATGCGCTTTGTATGGAAGAAAATTGTCAACACCGCTTGCAATAAAAAATATGATAAAAAATCAACGTTTTTTTTTGCCGAATTTGAACTTTAGAATTAAATGGTGTATAAAACTACATACCTTGAATTTTTCTAAAAATCCTGCTTACAAAATTGAAAATTTTGATGATAATTTTTTTAAAATAGTACAACTTTTTTGAGTTTGTACAAAGATTGGGAATTATATAGCACTTTTATAAAAAAAAATCCTTGCGCTCCTAGTATTTTGCGCACAGCTGTATCTGACCAATATTTGGCTACTTAAATTGGAAGATAAACATCTTAGCACAAGACAACATCAGCAAGACATGGCCTTAACATACCAAACGGGGATTGCAAGATTTTAATTTTCTTGATTTTGAGCCATAAACACTCCATCTCTGTTCCCACAACGCGTCAAGTGCATGAACATCGGCATGTCTTTAGAAACCGCCGAGCCATCTTACGCCAACTCCTTTAGAAGGCTGGTCGTCTCTTTCACTTTGCCAACATCAAAATGTTCCATTTTTGTTCTTTTCTTATAGATTTTAGCTTTGAAAATTGAAGTTGCGTAATTTAAGACTCAGCGAATGGTCGAGCACTTGACTAAATTACTTTCGGCAGACAGTCGGCGCATTGTTTGGCGGAGAACCGATGACCCTATTTTCTACAATTGGAGTCCTTTTTTTCGTGTTCTTTCACAAATCTGATCAAGTTTCGACTGGTCGCCATGTGATGTAGAGTGTTTTTTGAACTAAAAAAATTTTTTTTGTAATTTCTTAATCCGTGTTTTCAACTACCTGATAGAAGTCTTGTATATGAGCTGAATCGGACATGAATTCGCCAGCGTCACTTGAATAATATTTGCAGGAAAAACAGAAAAGGCTTAGAAAATTCGTCTACTTATTAGTATTGAGTTGCTTGTCTCCCATCGGATGCGTCCCCAGGTGGCAGGTAGGGGAAGCTCGGCAGATATGCAAGGTCGAATCCTTGATGTTTTTGAGTTTGCGACTTGATTTTTAAGTTGTTCAACTGATTTTCTTAATTTTTGAATTCACCTTTTATTCCAGCGTTTTCTTCATTACATAAATTTAATTAAAATTATTTTTCTGCATTTATTATAGTTATTTGAAAACTGCCATAGCTTTTATGATATTTTCCGAACAGTTTTGCGGGTTGAGTTCTAGCTTTAACTTGAGGAAAGTTGTTTATGGGTGTGTTCACATGTTGTTGGTAGTTTATTGGGAATATCAACTAATATATTAAATTATGTGTTAGTTAAGGTAGGTACCGTCAAGTTAATTTTAATAAGTTTATACAAATCGTGTTTTATATTTTTTCTCACTCCTTGCATTATCTGAGTTTTGACAACTTTATTTGAGAGGACCTGGCAAGAGGCTGAATGATAGAATTAAAGTATAGCTTATTCTAGTGGTTATTTAGTTATTGCGAATTTTTGCTACTGCTGTTATTTTTATTGTTCTTATGTTTTCTACAAAGAAGATAGCCAGCTATATTGGAACATTTCCATGGAATATTTTCTTGAATTTTGTATAATTACAGATAATTTACAGATGCCGAGAATCAGTGGGAGAAAAATACGTCCCTATTTTTAGCAAATTATTCGGCAGATCCTCCTTAATATGAGAAAAAACACAGCTGCCCTTGAACTGAGTACCAACTGTGCCCCTTTACAACCGTTTTCCATTACTTCGGCACTAGTCATGGAATGCCTGACATACAACTAACTCCTTAGGCGATTGTGCACATTTTGCTTTGCAGTGTTCTTATACAAGCACAAACTCCATTCCGAATTAATTTCGCATTTTTGAACAAGAAATAAGTATGACTAAAATGTTTCCCAATTTATCGCAGCTTAAGCGAAATAGCATCTCTCTTAATCTTCATATATGAGATACACTCGTACCCACTGCATAGTAGCTGGTATTGCAGCAGCACAACGCATTCATTTCGCTTATCCCAAGTAGGACATTTAGCGCGCTATTTCATACTTATGAGGATGTACAAGTATCGTTGTGAGTGTGTGCTGTTTGTGTATGCTACGAGTAAATGTAAAACCCTGCCAGTACTGGCAGGACAAGAGTTCTTTGCGTTAAAAAAATAACAAGAATGTAGTATTCACAACTCAATTAAGGGTATTTAAAAAAAAAATTCATAAATAAGTCAATTAATATGAGCCCGAATAATTTGTGTAACCGATTTTTGCTTCGAACTGGGTATTTCAAATATTGCTAATTTAGTGGTTCATGAATTAAAACCTTCAACTATTCACTTCTAGAGATCAAGCGCAAGATGGTATTAATTACGAGCTCTACAATTAGCGGTAGGTTTTCCTGTTGGGTACTAAAATACTATGGAATGTACTTCTTTAATTTCACTACAATTTCACGTATATGCTTTATATACTTATATACTTTTTATATTCCTCAATACAAATATTACATGGGTTTTTAGCTCTCTTTACTTACTTGGATTTTCCAAACGATAATGACTCTCTGGCTCTGGATGTCTGGTATAGAGAATTTGTTGTGATATATGCTCTGTCATAATTTCGTAGAGGACATTATACGTTGGCAGGGATAGCGATTCCTCGTAGAGTAATAAACGTTCCGCTAATAGTGTGTATAAGTTGTGCGGCGACATAACGTCATATTTTCGTCTATTATGAAAGTAAGTTGCAGACAAGCAGCAGTAGGAAACCACAGCAGCAAAAATTTGGCGAATGTTTGCGAAGGCATGGGAAATTAGAAAGAGAAAATATAGATGAAAAAAACGTATATATACATATACTATATGTAATAGGTAAATAATGGTTCACTTATTAAATTGCATTGCAAAGCAATAATTTATTTATACGCATCAGCCACGAGGCTGGCTCACCAACGCGATTTTGTTTGACAGCCTGCAGTTTGGGGGTGCCCTTATTTTCATATTGTTTTAAAACTGTCTATCTTCATACATTTCTTCATGCACACTTGTCGTCATATAATTAAGTCATTTTATCTTTTTACAATGTTCACAATATTTTTGATGTAAAACTTTTGTCGGAATATTTTTTTAAGCGGAGTCTTCGAAAAAATACTCGGTATGCAATTCTATAGCCCACTTAATTTTAATATATTATAATAAAATGTAGTTTGAAATCGCTGAAAAATGGCGTTGGTTTTTACAATTTTGTTTGCATGCGATGCTGACAATTTTCGTCCATACAAAGCACATACTAGAAAGTCTTCGTAATCTAAATAAGGACACCCCTAATGCAATGCACACATGCAGTCACAACCTGCCACTCACTTGTGTGTGCTGCGTGATAAAAAGAATCCAAGCAATTTCAATGCCTGTAAGCGTATCAATTGACTTTCGGCAGCCAATAATTTGAAAATGCTACGAACGCCATGTTTCACATCGAAAGCAGGTACCATGGAGCTGGGATGCTCAGACATAAGCGAAATTAACATTTGTAAAACGTCATGAAGATTTTCATCCTGCAAAGGCAAATCAATCAAAACATAGCAATGAAATGGATATCAAATAAGCAAGGAAATACAATTTTATATTTCTAGGAGTATGACTTGCTTACCTCATGCATGGTCGTCAAGTAATTTAAAATGCTTTGCAACTCATCCTCTTTGACGCCATTACCGATCATAATTAACTGTTTCAAAAACAATAAAATATAAGCGCGTATCGCTAGGATATCCTTTTGTGCTGGACGTGGACCATCTGAAAGTAGTTTTTAAAAATTTAATACATAGGTTCGAAATTTGTACATACAAATATTTATATTTATGGAGGAATGAGAATTAAGAAAACTGAGCGTATGCAAAATATTTTTTTTTTTAAATTATAGGAGAACGTTTAAAAAGTCACCAAGTGGCAAAGAATTTGCCAAGTAGGAACTTCTCTACGTGTATTTTTACGATACTCAAACTCATATTCATACTCATATTCTTATTGATATTCATACTCAGATTCAAACTTATACTCCTATTATTCATATTCATACTCATACATATACTTATACTCATATTTACATTCATATTCATACTCATACATATACTTATACTCCTACTTATACGCATATTAATAGTCATACTTTCTTATAAACATACTAGTATTCATATTCATATTCATATTCATATTCATATCCATATTCATATTCATATTCATATTCATATTCATATTCATGTTCATGTTCATATTCCTATTCCTATTCCTATTCCTATTCATATTCATATTCATATTCATATTCATATTCATATTCATATTCATATTCATATTCATATTCATATTCATATTCATATTCATATTCATATTCATATTCATATTCATATTCATATTCATATTCATATTCATATTCATATTCATATTCATATTCATATTCATATTCATATTCATATTCATATTCATATTCATATTCATATTCATATTCATATTCATATTCATATTCATATTCATATTCATATTCATATTCATATTCATATTCATATTCATATTCATATTCATATTCGTATTCATATTCATATTCATGTTCATACTCATATTCACATTTCCATTCATACTCATCCTCATACTCATATTCATACCCATCCTCTAATCATAATCATACTCATTTTCGTATTCATATTCATACTCATACGCATACGCATATTCATACTCATCCTCATAATCATACTCATATTCATACTCATACACATATTCATACTCACCCTCATAATCATACTCATATTCATACTCATGCTCATATTCATGTTCATACTCATACGCATATTCATACTCATACGCATATTCATACTCATCCTCATACTTATATTCATACTCATATTCATACTCATACTCATATTCACACTCATACTTATTTTCATATTCATATTCATACTCATCACTGATACTCAGGCTCATACTCATATTCATACTCATATTCATACTATTACTCTTATTCATACTCATACTCATATTCATACTCATACGCATACGCATATTCATACTCATCCTCATAATCATACTCATATTCATACTCATACGCATATTCATATTCACCCTCATAATCATACTCATATTCATACTCATACTCGTGCTCATATTCATATTCATACTCATACTCATATTGACACTCATACTTATTTTCATATTCATACTCATCACTGATACTCAGGCTCATATTCATATTCATACTCGTATTCATATTCATATATTTCACTTACCCAATCCCTTTGGTATGATGCCACTCTTTGCACGCGGATTCACAACCCAATAGTAGTATTTCAGTGTGTGCACCGTTTGCAGAACAGTGCTAACACGTCGCACATTGCTGTAGATTTGCGTATCGCTGAGGAATTCCGTGGCCAAGTACGAGTACAGGCGTGCCTGCACATTGGCCGGCGTATAAATCCACAGCGCCGGATTGAAGAGCACATGATCGAGCAGCTGCCACGTCAGAAACGAGAAACAGAACAGCTGGAACACATCGAGAATATATGGAAAAGTAATAATATTAATTTTTTTCATTATTCCAAAAAAACATTTCATTCACTTTTCAATCTTTTAAATGAACACATAAAAAAGTATACGCAATTTTCGCGCTCCAAAGAAATACGAGTACAGTAAATAAATTTGAATATAATTTTTAATATAAAAATTGAGTAAAAAAATTTGTTTATACATACATGTAATGGGGAGTTTTTATATTGATTGTTGATTATATATTTTGAGGCACAAAACAACGAACGAACGTAACGACAATACGAGTAGGTAGTTATAGTTTGGATATTTATTTTTGGTTTTGTTTTTGTATACATATTGGATTGGAAACCATAAATTGTAAGGCAAGGCAGGCAATGCAACGCAACGCAACGTAACGCAACGTAACGTAAATGGCATTCGATAATTTCAAGTTTTAAAATTTGATTTCAACGCATGCAGCGAACAGCAATCAGAAATGAAAATTCGATTAAAACATGAAAAAGGAAAAAATAATAAAATACATTAAGTTTTTATGTATGGAAATTATTATTATATTATATATTACAATGTTTGTTAAGTTTACCTATGTAATATATGTATGTAGAATGAGATATCCTTTAGTTAATATATTAAATAATTTACGGGATCTTAGGTGAAAATGTATGTGAATGTGGGGTTTCTACTTATTAAGTGAAGTAAAAAGTTCCAAGCGTTTTTCGGTAGAAGTCTTTAGTGAGCCATTTCGCACGATCTATGCATAGCATCGAGCTACACTGTACGACGACTGAAAGGTGAATTTATGACTAAAAATGTTTAGCAGTTTTATCTTTGGTGAAGCCAGTTGTATGCTACAGCGTTTTAAAATAAAGTCATAAAAAGAAAAAAAATCTATAAATTCGTCAATACTACATACTACGACCAACGTGGAGAGCAAGATCAGGTGGCCCAAAATTTCTTTTGCTATCTACGGACTCAATACAGTATCGAACTTAATAGCGAAGTGTTGGTTCTAATGATTCTAAACTGGTTATATGGACGCTGATAATAAGGCACTACCTGGTAGGTCAAACGTCGACAATGTGAATAAAATCATGGAAGTTATCTAGTCTGGCCTGAATGTGAGCACCTTCCCCATTGCGCACGAATTTAAGATTAACCACAGAAATATTTTAATTAAAACTAGCCAGATTTATATTCGATTGTTAGGTTTGTCATTATCATTAACGAAAAAATGGCAAAAACCAAACGATCTGAACTTTTTACTTCACCGAAAACATATCCTGTTGTGATCGACTTCAAATAAATAAATATATAATAACTTTTTAAAGTATCTAACTTGACTTTTTAAAGTACCTAGTTCGACTTTTTATTCATTACTATCTTTGAAATAATATTTTTAGCTAAACAAATTGTATTCTGACAAAAAAGCAGAGCCGTTTTCAGTTTATTGAACCGTAGACTAGACTTTTCCGTAGGTTTCTGATATGCTGAAGTTTTCAATGATATGGAGAAACTGCGCAGAATCGGTTGAATACTAAAAGATAATAAAGTTATGCGCCATAATGGATCCATTTTTTCGAATTTTTTTTGATTCTCCGAACTGATAAAGCTTTTGACGACGCCGAAGATCTAAAGGAATACTCGAAATTTGTGGGTTGGTAGTTTTAATTTTCTCTTCTTTGATTTACGAAGTTTTGTCTGATTCTACGTAGCTTTCGCATATCGACGGATAACTCAGGAAAATAATATATTAAGAAGGGAAGGAGTTACTGCCACGATCGTCAAAAAAAAATATCGCGCATGTGACATAACCTCAAATAAAAGCGAAAATTAATTTTTTTGCACTTTTAAGCCGAAATATCTCGTAAACCACGACATATTGAAGCTTTTCCGAGGACGAATTTAGCACAACCAAAATCTTTAGAAAAGTATAGTCTTGCTTTTCGTTCTAAAAATCAATCAAAATTTTAAATTTTTTTAATTTTTTTTTAATTAAAAATTTCAAATAATCACCTCACACTTTTTTTAAGCCCAAATAAATGAATTCTTTTATTTGAATTCACTTTTTACTTTTTTCAAGAAATGAGCCTACTTTTGTAGTAGTCGCAACAAAATGAGTGTTTTGAGTTATATTTATTTACCTTAAGGTTTTGTAAAGTAACGGTATGTATATAAGATACTAATAATGCTAATCTAAGTAATAATTTTTGTCTGCACTACTTACTACTCTAAGACCTTATGAATATAATTTTTATACGTAAACCTTAGAGACTTATGTGCATCGGACTGTT
Source organism: Anastrepha obliqua (assembly GCF_027943255.1). Classification (NCBI taxonomy): domain Eukaryota; kingdom Metazoa; phylum Arthropoda; class Insecta; order Diptera; family Tephritidae; genus Anastrepha; species Anastrepha obliqua. The sequence continues at coordinate 64,209,048 of NC_072893.1, read as the reverse complement.
AAAAGGGACCTATCGTTCCAAAGCAGGATTTCAAGAAAACAGCTGTTAAAGTTACCAAACTCAAGCCTGTGTTTTTTTATGGATTGAAACTCATTACTAACTAATTTTTAAAAGTCTTTTGATTGAGTCAGATTCCAGTTCGACCAAATACAAAAAGGAAGCTGCAGTATGGCGATTGAATTAATTGAATTTTCGCGAAATTCGACACAAGGAAATTTTTAGCGTCACCGATAATAAATTTTATATCGCTTTTGTGATTTTAGAATAAATGAAAAAATAGTTAAAATACATATCGGAGAGAAATATGTGATAAAAAGGGTGATCAGATTGAAAGCACTTTTTCCAATAGGGTTTTCGACAGATCACGCGTGATTATTGTCAAACTAAATACATAATTTTTTGCAGAATTCATTGACATTTCATCATGGAAAGACTTACGCCTCAACAACATTTACAAATCGTACAATTGTATTAATATACGAAAATCTACGCTCCGTGAAAAGAGTTCATCGCGCGCTCAGGCCAACTTATGTTGTTTAGCGATGAGGCACATTTTTGGCTTAATGGCTACGTTAATAAGCAAAATTGTCGTATTTGGACTGAAGAGTAACCCGAAGCTATTCATCCAACAGCCATTACATCCATTGAAAGCAACCATATGGAGCGACCCATGAGCTAGAGGAATCATCGGCCTATATTTCTTCAAAGACGAGGCTGATGCCACTGTAATAGTGAATGGCGAACGCTAACGCGCCATGATAAACGACTTTTTGGTGCCGGAAATTGAAGCCTGTAAGCCCCCACAACAGATGGTTTCAACGAGTTGGCGCTAATTACCATACGTCCCGTGAAACAATAGGTTTATTGCACCGTCATTTCAGTTTGCGGTGAGCAATTTATTTCCCGTCTTGGACCAGTGGACCAGATTATCCTCGGGGAGAGTTATGAGTTGTTTAAACCTCTTTTGGTTGTACTCACCCAGTAAGGATTTCGCCCGTCGTAGCCCCAAAGTTTGGTGCCAGCCATGATGGTGTGTTTTCCCATGGCAAGGAAGGGCTAGGGTCCCATTAGAGGTGAGGCCGCAGCCTCTCTCGCCAATGCGTCCGCTACTTCGTACCCAGTTATACCCCTGTATCCTGCAACACAAATTAGCCGGATGCAGTTATGCATTCCTAGTAGGTTAAGTTTTACGATACACTCAAGTACTAGTGAAAGCCAACATTACTAAAGTTATTCACGAGATACGGACTGAAGTCCTCCAGCGAGTCATTCAAAATTAGTGTTTACGGATGATCGAATTACAGCGCAGTTGCGGCTAACATTTGAAAAGGATTATCTTAAAATAATAAATGTCTTGAATGTCAATTTAAAATCCGATACCTCTAAATTGATCACCCTTCAGTTTAGTAGTGAAAAGGTTAAAGCATTTTATAGAATTTTGCTTCGAATCAGCAGCTAAATCGATTATATGAACTGAAAGAAATTCGCACACATACTCACACATACCATCGATGAATTTAAGCACCAAAAGGTTGTTCAAACTTCAACCTGCATTCGCTGCCACTACAATGCTCCAGTCTGGGGTGTAGTAGGGTAAGCGGCTGTCCTTCATAAAATACCGAAATATAAGTAATACGGGAGAGCAGGCTGCTAGAAAAGTGTTACGGAACGCAGTGATTGCTGTTGCAAGCACTGCTGTTATGGTATTCTTAATTGTGTCTACTTGCAGTGATTGCTGTCGACAGTCATTACACAGTTTTGCGTACTTTTTGCTTAACGTTTTTTTTTTTTTTGTTTATTTGTTTGTTTTTTTTTTTTTTGTAAAAACGTCAAGCATAAATTTAATGCAGAAAATACATAAATTCAGAATATTCGCACCAACTTCATGTGCACACATCCATGTAAACCCCGATATTTGTGGATATAAGAGCATAAGCATGCAAATATGGACCAGTAAGAGCAGGTTTGTATGTGTGTATGCATGCATGGGTAAATATAATGGCAGCTGCAGATAAAATTCGAATGAGTTGCGGCGGTCAATGGATTGCACCACAAACACGAAGTACGAGGTGGCAAAAGTTTTGCAATTAAAAACGCGTTAAGCGTTGCGCAACTAATACACACACACAAACACAATTAAATGATGAAAAAAAAATGGAAAAGAAAATATGAGTGAATCCGCAACCGAACACCAACAACAAAGCAAATTGCTACCACTGTTGCGATAATTCAGCACTTTTCATGACTTTCCTTCCCTTCACCGGAGCAACAGCAGACGTCGCAGTAGCAGCAGCAGCAGCAACAACGGTTCGTTGCAGCGAGCTGTGTTGACATACATACATAAATAAAATTTTGTAAAATTGTACCATCCAGTAAAAGGCACACAATGCACAAGCGAGCAAACAACTGCGCTGTAGTCAGGGTGAGAGGGGAGATATAGAAATGTAATGCATAGCCATCCTTGCACTATCCAAGGCAACGAACCGAATAAGCGAAATGAGTTACGTATGTATAGTCAATATTACAGTGTTTTCCAATAATTACTACCCCCGTAATATTAAATAAAATATAGAGAAGTGAAGAAAAAAGTGGAGAAAGCGAGAGAAAAAGAGAAAAAGGATTTCATACAATAGCAGAGCGCAAGTGGCTGCACCAATAACAGTGCGGTAGTTACCAGGAGCAACGGCAAAGGCTGCGACAATGACATGGCATGACAATGTCCCAGCAACATTGTCGATATTAACGTCAAAGTCAGCATATAACTCATTAGGCGACTGACAGTCGGTATGATCCCAACAATGAGCAGAGAGTGAAAAAAGAAGGGAGAGCGAGGGAGATAAAGAGGATGAAATAGCGAAAGAGCCAGAGAAGTGGTGGAAGGGAGAAGCGAAATGAATATAAATTATTGCAGTGAAAAACAAAAAAAAAAGAAAATAATAACCAGAACAACTCCAACGACATTGGCAGTCACAATTGAAGTTTGGTTCGTGAACGCAGAGATAAAGTGAAGTGAGTATAAATTTAACGAAAATTAATTATTGACTTGCATAATTTTTGGTTTCCATATCTATCAGTTACATGGAAAGTATGGATGGCATTTGCACATATCTGCATATATTTCAATAAATATTTAAGAAGATGGATTTGCATAAGAGCATAATTTTACATATATCGGACATATTATGCATGGACCCAAATACGAATTGTTGCACTTCATTGTGCAAGATAAAATTGAGGGTAAATGTGGCATAGGAAGGAAGGAAAAGTCTTGGTTAAGGAACATAAGATAATGGACTCCGAACGATCGGGCAACTCACACAAGCAGCATGGAACCGCGAAGATTTTCGTGATATAGTAACAAAAATAAATTAAAGTAAATTAAGAGTTAAGCACTCACAAAATTTTAAAATTTGCATAATACTATAATGTTGTGATCGCTCACATTCCGTTGATAGAATAGGCAAATAAAGAAGAAGAAAAATAATTTTACAAACGAAAAGAAATATGTACATGTGGCTGGAAGAGTGTCACAACCCAAAAATAATCGTGGTTTTCCTTATGAAGTCTTGAATTCACTAGTGCCTCAAAGTAAAAATAAATAAATATTTTTCTCCTGCTCAGAGATAGTCAACTATTAATGTGCACTCCTCAGTTTTGCAAGTGAAAGTTTAAAGTTTTCTGAGCAGTCAAAAACTCAAAACGATCACTGAAGTTTGACGGGTTTTGGCCAGTATTGGACCCATGAATATCTAAGTGAATGAAGCGACTCGCTTACATCGGGCCCTCAACGATTGTAAAAGTGTCAGAAAAAAATGAGCGAATACTCTTAATAAGGCAGCAGCCTTAGGAAGTCTCTTCTAAAGCACGGCTTAACTAAAAACTTTCAAGCGAATATTGACAGGTATTCCTACAGATGATCTCAACAATATAATGGGTACTAACTTCGACCTAATGCAGATGCAGAGTACGGATTACTTTCCTAGATTTCAACAGGTTTTTACACTTCACTCTCTAACTTGTCTAAGCGGATCATCTTATCTTGATACGATAACGCGTCTAGCTGGAAGGACTAACGAAGAAAAATTTGTTGCTCATATGAGCGATTCCATGTCAATTTATTCAATTTATTCAATTTAATAATTTTAAGACTTATTCAATGTTGAAAATTTTGATATAGAGTTTTTGAAAGTGAAATATCTTCGGTTATTTTAAAAACTTTTATACTTCTTTTAACTTTTTAAGGTAAAATATGCTTCAAAAAATTTATATTTTTGTATTAAAAATTTTTGAAAAAAAAGTTCTTACATTTTTGAAACCTCCCTTAAATTTATTTATAGGCTAGACTGTAAAAAAAAGATAAAATGAAACAATTTTGAAAAAAATTAACAGACTTATTCCATGTTGAAAATTTTGATACAGAGTTAATATCTTCGGTTATTTTTATAATTTTTATAATTTTTTTTTTACTTTTTGAGGTAAAATATACTTAAAAAATTCTTCGAAAATTATATTTTTTCGTAGAATATTTTTTGTCAATACTGAAAAACTTTTCGATTTATATTAATTTTTCTAGCCAACCAGGCAAAATTAATAAAAAACTACGTTAAAAAATCTATAAAAACAAGCGAAGTCGCCATGTTTGATAGTGAGAAATTAAGCGCTATAAATATTTTATTTAAATTACACAATTTTATAATTTTTTTCTTTTCTTTTTTGACATGATGCTGAGCCTATTTCTTTAAGCTTTAAAAACTCATTTTCCCAGTAATCCATTTCAATGATAGCCAGGTATGTAAGTAAAGGAATTGTGATTTTAAAAAGCTTTCACGTGTAAGCTTGTCTTTGCATCTATAATATCTTCCACCATTAGTGGCGGCATTAAAGGTGCTCAACGCAGAAAAGGACAATCAACAAATACACGTGCCTCACGCAGAGCCAATGCGATTCAGCGGGTTCACGTGCTGCATTACAAATATGTACTATACCTTTGAGGGTGTGCGAGTACTCGTAAGTGTAAAGAGTAAACACATCAATGCTCGCCAGCCACTTTAGCCAGCAAATATTTACGGATTGCCAGCGGAAATTGAATGCTGGGGCGAGATCTACCTACATATAATAAGTATTAAGTAATGATAAAATACGAAAAATAAAATATTTATGAGATATGATACGTTCAACGAGAATGGAGTGGTGAACGAAAGCTTCGAACACTAAAATAATTCGAATCTTACGAAAAATTTTCAATAAATTTATTTACAGTTTTACAACTTTCCAATGAGCTAGGCTGAACTTCAAAGCGCTACTAACGAGATTTGCGGCAAGAAAACTTTAATCTATACGAAAATTTTCAAAACTACTAAATACTTTTTTGAAACCAAATTTTACACGTAACTACAAATATTTTACGATTTACTAATTTTACGTATAAAACATATAATTTTGAAGAACACATTAAGGATATTTAGTATTATTATTGTATTTTCATACTTGGAGAGCGAGCTTTCAAACTACATATGTATGTTAGCGGGGATTTCATAAAATATGTTAGGCTTTATATTATAACTGCTTTTAGAAAAAATATTTCGAGTAGCCATAGAAAGTTACAGTGAATTTTGTTTTTTCGAACGACGCAATAAAATATTTAGAACCCGGCGAAGAGATTTTCAAGAGTTTGGACAATTTGATGGCTGTATCTCATATCAAATGCTTTTGCCAGTGATTTTTAGATTTAGTACTACATTTGTACTTTATTTGAGTTTCACTTGCAAACATTAAAAACAATCTCACTTTAAATTTTTAGTTTAAATGTCAAGAACCCAAAAATATTCTCTTAACTGAATTAGCAAAATAATTTTAATTTTTAATGTTTTTTTTTCGTTTTGGAAAAATGCTTCGTTTAAAAATAAATTTAATTAAGTAAAAACATAAAAATATGTACAGAAAAAATAATTACGAAAATACAGTGAGTGTCACTGAAACTCATACAGCAGTTGGTTTCCGATATTTTCAAAGTTTAATTTTGTTTTTGACGATATTTGAAGAAAATATTAGAATATATATCGAGAAGTTTCCTAAACAATTTCAACAAAGTCATTTTCAAATAAAATTGCAAAAATTTTACTCAAAATTTTTTGATAGAATTTTGAAATAAAAAAAAATTATATTTTTGATAGAATTTTAAAATAATATTTAAAAAAAATGTAAGTAAGTTTAAAATAAAAAAAATATAGAAAATAAAAAATATGATAGAATTTTAGAATAAAAAAATTATATATTTGATAGAATTTCAAAATTAAAAAAATTAAAAAAAAAATCCTTTTTTTTATGAAGTCTTGAATGCTGTAATCACATTTGCTTAACAAAATTTTAAGGTTAAAAAAATTTTAATCAAATTTTTTAATAGGATTTAAAATAAAAAAAAATTATATTTTTGATAGAACTTCAAAATAATAAAAAAAATTATATATTTGATAGAATATTTAAATAAAAAAAATTGTATAAATGTGTAAAAAAAAAAAATTACGAACATTCCCTTTTTTAATGAAATTTCGAACATTATATTCAAAACTTTTTATCAAAATTTAAAGGTTAAAAAATGTTACTCAAATTTTTTTATAGAATTTTAAAATTAAAAAAAAATTTTAAGTAAGCAAATGAAAAGTTCAAAAGTTATACTAAAATTTTAAAACATTAAAAACAAAATCCTGTTTTAATAAAATTTCAAACAACAATTAAAGTAAGGAAATGAAAAAATCAAGAATTATACTAAAATAAAAAAAAATCATTTTTTAATGAAATTTCAATCATTATAATCAAAACTTTTTAACAAAATTTTAAGACTAAAAAACATTTGTTTTTTTTTTCTAATTGTTTTCCATAATGAACTCTTTGCGAACTCAACAAAATTTCAACAATATGATTTGTTTTAATTTGTAGCTCATAATATTTTTGTATGATGTAATACGGTGCGAGTTTTGACTGGTTACTGCTAACAGTTTGGAAGCTATGTGAGTTTCCGCTGTCAATCTTGCAAAATATATTGTTTCCTTTAAATTGTACAAAATAAAAAAAATCTCCTAAATGAATTTAACTATTTTATAAAAATTGTACAATAAAAAAAAAATTATAAAAATTCTCGAATTCTAGTACATTTTTAAAATAAAATTTCCAACACCTCAAAATTGAAGTTTTTATAAAATTTGAAAAATGAGTGTCAACGAAAATTTAACAGCAGTTTTTGTTATGGCTTCTATGTTAGCCTTTTTTTGCATCGTTTTAAAGAAATACGCTCTAAAGTATATTGCAAAAAAGGCCGTGTATATCACAGACCGGGAAATATACTTCGAGAATTTTTTTTGTTTTTAATAGTTTTTAATTAAATAATTTTTATTTACGCAAATTTTAGGAAAATTAAAATATTAAAAAAAAAATATAAAATTTTTGTTTAATAAAATATAAAATTGTTGTTTAATAAAAAATAAAATTCTTGGACACTTTTTTTATTAAATTTGAAATATTTTTTTCCAAATTTTTGTTAAATAAATCAAATGTTAATAATTTGAAAATTCTAGTTCTATTAAATTTTTTATGTATATAATTTTGAAGCGCGTACAATTTTTGTTTAAACGGCGCAAGTTTGAACTGACTACTGATGACAGTTTGGAAGCTTTGGGAGCTTCGCTGACAATCTTGACAAATACCTTTTTTCTTTAACTTGTAAATAATAACGAAATTCCTCCAAAATAATTAATTAATGAAATAAATTAAGAATTCTTTTATAATTTATTCAATTTTAATAATTTTTATTTAAGAAAATTTTAATGAAATTTTTGTTTAAAGACATGTGAAATTTTTAAAATAATATATACAATTTTTTTATTAATATTTTTTTTTTATAAAATTTGAAAAATTGTATTCAAAATTTTTGTTAACAGAATCAATTGTCAACAATTTGAAAATTTTGAAGCTCATATGGCGCAAATTTCAAGTGATTATTGGTCACTGTTTGGAAGCTATGTGAGTTTTTGCTAATAACCTTTACAATTTCTTTTCAACTTAAAAGAAAATAATATAAAATTCGTTCAAAAAATATTAATTTCCCTTTTTTCTATAAAATTTTCAAACTTTTAATAAATCATGTTTAAATAAAAGTTTAAAAATTTCAACTTTAAAAATTTTTTATAAAATTTCCAAAAATTTAGTAAGCCTTTTTTATTAAATTTCAAAATTTTTAATAACCTTTTTTCTGACAATTTTACAATTTTTTTTTTAACTTAAAAGAAAATAATATAAAATTCTTTCAAAAATATTAATTTCCATTTTTCTGTAAAATTTCAAAACTTGTATTAAATTATTTTTAAATAAAACTTTAAAAATTTCAACTTCAAAATGTTTTTATAAAATTTCCAAAAATTTAGTAAGCCTTTTTTTATCAAATTTTAAAATTTTTAATACTTTTTTTCTGCCAATTTTACAAGTGTTTTCCAACTTAAAAGAAAATAATATAAAAATAATATAAAATTCTTTCAAAAATATTATTATTATTATTATTTATTAGAATAATATAAAATATTACACTAACTTAAAAAAAAAACAAAAAAGAAATATAATATTAATTTCCATTTTCCTATAAAATTTCAAAACTTTTAATAAATCATGTTTAAATATAACTTTGAACATTTTTTTATAAAATTTCAAAAATTTAGTAAGTCTTCTTTTATAAAATTAAAAATTTTTTTATAATTTTTGTTCTTTTTTTCTGGCAAAACAAATTTTAGCTTATTCGATTGCAGTAAATAAGGCTCATGTTATAGGGAGTGTCCCCAACAATTTTGGGATATTAATTTTTTTTTAACTAACAGAATAACGACCAAATTTCATCGAATATTTCAACAACTAAGTGATTAAACACTTGCATTTAATTATATTTAAATTATTAAATAATAACAAAAACAAGTTTAAAATAAAATTCCAAAAATATTGAATCATTTTATTAAAAAATATTTAAAAATGTTTACCGAATTTTGAAGGACAAAATTTCAAAAATATTAATAATTTTGAATACAATTTGAAAAATGTTTAGCAATTAAAAATTTTAAGGCATACAATATTTTGGCTTGTTTAGGCTCAAGTTTGAAGTTGATATCATCAACAAATAGGAAGTTAGCTGATAATACATGAGAAGATGCTCAGAGCCCCTCAGGTATTATTATTTTATATACAATATTTGAGCTACATTTGATAAATAACCATCGAAGTGGTCGAAAACAAAAAATTTGAAAAAAATAGTATGTAAAAAATGTATTAACAAATTTTTAGATTTAGAAAAATATTTTTTTTTTTGGTTGGAAAAAACATTTTATAAGGAAATAGAAATCTGAAAAGCTATAATTTTTGTAATGGAAGCCAAAGTTGATTTCCAGTTACGATCAGCTACATAACAAACCGAAAGTTTGCTGAAAATAAATAAATTTTTATTACTCAAATAAATAAGAAAACTAACAAAGTCTAAGCTTAGATTGACAAAACAACCGTTAATCGATTATTTTAAAGCTTATTTATATTATTCAAAATACTATCTTTAAGTATGAAAGCTCTTAACTGCTGATATGAAAGCTTTTAAACTTTTAAGTATGAAAGCTTTTAAACACTTAAGTATGAAAGCTCGCTCTTGCATAAACAATTTTGCAACAAATAACTCGGAAGAAGATTTTGATTTATTTCTTCACCTGATAGAACTGAGAGTTGGATAGTTAGAGGTGTTGAGCGGGTAAAGTTTGTTGTTTTTGTATCGCAAAACGCAGGTCGCGTGTTTTTCGGATTGTTTTGGCCACAATTATAATTAATGTATAATACGAGTATGAAGGGTCACGATATAGACGTATTTTTGATTGTAAATAAATTTTAATAATTTTTTTTTTTTTTTTTTTTTTTTTTGGTTTTTTGTTTTTTATTGTATCGAAAGCAGCCAGATGTTTATTATATAAAATGTTACGATGCACATGAAAGATGAAAGCGATAGTGAGTGCGGCAATTTTGAGAAATCGAGTTTTGTTTGGCATTCAGAAGAAACAAACAAAAAATATTTGAAATGCGAAAAAGAAAGAGATATCGTAAAAAAGAAAGAGTTCGATTAGTTATCGGTTTGAGCAGCACTATGTAGAAGAAAAGTTCAAAAGGTAGATATAATATAAAGCGAATTTATTTTAGATTTGCATATACAAATTTTGAAACCAAATATTGGTATACAAACATAAATTTTCTCTGGAAAAAACAAACGAAAAACTGTTAGGCCAATAAACATCAAGGAATCCCATGCAAAACAGGGCAAAGAAAATTTTGCAAAATTTCCATAGCCAAAAATATGGCATACGCATAACAACTAACCAAGGAATAACGTAGTATAAGGCAGCGCATTTCCATTAAAGGGAAGTTACAAGGCAACAATAACACAAATAATGAAAAAAGATATTTTGGGGCACTTTCAGGGTCAGGGTTGAATGGGTAGAGTTAAAAAGAGGAGAGGCGAACGCCGGAATGGGTTGGGTCATAGAAAATATTCAAGCCAATACACAGCTAATGCAAAAATACATAGGAAAGTATAAACAAACTCAGCAGTGGCGCTGGGGAAAACGGGAATTGGGGAAATAAGATACAAATTTGCATACTTATGTACATACATACATACATACATATGTATATACATACTTACATACATATGTGCATACATACTTATGTACATACATACATATGTATGTAACTAACTATTTTGTGGGGCGCAAGCAACCGGTTATGCACATAAGAGAACCACTCACTAGCATAGTAAATACATACATATACATACATATATAAATGCTGTTAATAAATAAATAACTACTATAATTAAGCCAAATTATGTTTACTTTTTTATACGGAAATCGCAAGGCCACGCTTAACTGTAGACATTTATAAAGACAATTTAAGTAAAAGAAAAACAAAAAAAGAAAAAAAAATTAAGTAAAAGTATCTGTTATGTATAGAATTTGCTCCACAGCAAAACGAAAATTAATTAATAATTTTAAAGTTGATAAAATAAACACTTCATGCAGTTTCATTATTTTCATTTGCTTTTTAAGACCTACTTAAAGCTATAAAATACCGTTGTTAAGTACAGTTATGTTATTTTTGCATACCTATATTAAAATTACAGCAAAAGTTACAGCCAATTACGATTTATTTGCACGTCAAAAATTTATAGGCACTTGAACAAGGCAATTTATACATACATACGTACAGACATCCATGCGCGCTATGCGCACGCAAGTTATGGCGCATAGCGAATACGTAACGTTATATGTACTTAAATATCTATATACATACATACTTGCATATATTTACTTATAAGTGTACATATGTATGCGTATAAGTAAAATTTTACATTTCACTCGAATATAAAAAAGTTATAGCCACACAAATTTATACACGCAAACACACATCTTACAGCAGTGTATACAAATGTACATATTTATGCATGCATACATACATACACAATTTCATATATACGTACATACAATATATATATATAGGATATATAAAACTTAAGTTTTCTTCACTTTCATTTAATTGGAGAATTCGCAAAACTCACCTGCTTCAGCAATAAATCACTATTCGCCGACAGACATGTCACCAAATATTTGGTTAAATTCAGGAATGAACCCAAAACTTCTAGAGTTAAATGTTCGCGTGACGAGCGTTGCAACATAAACGAAATGACTAGGAATCCACGATTCTGTATCATATGTTGTTGTACGGTTTGTGACGTCTCAACCAATTCACAAATGAAACCCAAAAGTTTCGAACTGCAAGGAGAGAAAAGAGTGATAAGTGAAAATATGAAAAACTTGAAAGTGATTGTGAAAAATAAAAAAACAAATACAGAGAAAACGGTGAAAAAGTAAAATAACCATATTTCTCACTTGTATGAAGGTGAAAAAAAAAACGTTCCGTTTATAACTGAATGTAGTATGAGCATAGATGGTTAGACCTTTCACGATAAAAAGCTACAGCTGAGGCATGAAGAATATTCCAACTGTTAAGACGTTCAAGTAACACAAAAACGCCGAGACACGAGAACTTAATTTTAGTACGTCGATTACGGATTTGTGAACCGTTTTTCAGGATCAAGTAATTTTTTCAAAGTAAAGGATGATCAATTTAGATGTATCAGAATTTAAATTCAAATAAAACAACGAGAATTGAAATTGATTGCGCAATCGTTATTACTTTTGAGTAGAACCATTCATGGCACTTATTTTTAATGATAGTCCCTTACAAATGTTGGCCGCAACTGCGCCGTAATTCGGTCATCCGTAAACACCAATTTTGAATGACTTGCTGGAGGACCTCGGTAGGTACCTCGCGAATAACTTTAGTAACTGGCAGCCACCAATACCTCAATCGAAGCTGATTGATCTACAAAGCATTTAGACTTTATATAGGTACATCCACAAATAAAACTCCACTGCTCCGACACGAGAGATAAATTGCTCACCGAAACGACGACGCTGTAAATTCATTGTTTCGCGGACGATTTATCGTTTATTTTTTAATGAGAAAAGTCGCAGTCTCTTTTTAAATGATGGTTTTTCCAAAACTCAACGCCAAATTTTAGCTCTTTTTGACCTATTTCTGCCAAATTTTCGTATATAAATTTATTGTATTTTTTTATTTTATGGTTTTTCATGAGGAGCTTTTTAATGGCAGAAATACACTCAGAGGTTTGCAATTGCCTGCTGAGGAGCGATCGCTATTAGAAAACCTTTTTCTATCATTTGATGTTTTATGACCGGAGATTCGAGTCCAGGCACCATCCAATGATAGTTACGGCTGAACCTATTCGGCAACGGCGGCCACCAGGAAATCATCTGGTAAATGATGTGGACAGGCACTTCCGAATGGTAGTTACGGCTCAACCGATTCGGCTACGGTGGTCACCAAGAAATCATCTGGTAAATTATCTGAACAAAAATATTTAAAAATTTTATCAGCCGAATTAGATTTTGGATGCTGTTTTGGCTTTTCTTTGGAAGGTAGGTTTCCGGAAACCGTGAATAACTCGGCCAAATCTCGACCGATATAGACGTCTAAGGTATCCTCTCCATTGATATTTTCGCATTTATTATTATTTTTCGTAAATTTTGGAAAAATTGAACATTTTTTAGGTAGTTTTATGCAGACCTTTTAAGTTTAACCTTTGTACTCTGCAAAGTTTTTGATTTTTTGAAACAATTTTTATTTTAATTTTTTTTTTAATTCAGTTACAAAATTCTTTTTTTTTTTAATAACGGGTGTTTTTTAAGCTGCATGAGAAATACCAATATCGATAGCTATGGTTTGGCATCCGAGAATGGCAAACTGTGTTGACATTTCTGTTTGGTAAGGCTCGGCAAGTCATCATGAATAAATGTTTAATGCTGAAACAACGCTTCCAAATTGTGGAAATTTACTTTAAAAACAATACATCAGTACGCGAAGTTCATGCAGCCAAGTGTTGAAGAAGACACCAAAATGTCGTTCCGCCATTGTTCTCAACTTGTTGGCATTTGTCCTTCGACTAAATGGAAAATTTGATGTGAGGATTTTGACTTTCATGCCCATAAAAAACAGCAAGATTTGAAGCCAAATGACCATCGTTTGCGTCGCATTTTTACTGATTAGGGTCATTTATGTAGATTTATTATTCCGATTTATTGAAAAAAGTAGTCAAGAATTGTACTGATCGAATGGACCATGTGGACTCATAGCTTCAGCGGCCATTTGCCGGGTAGCATAATGAAAAACTAAATGCCATAAAAATATCTATCAGATGATAATAAAAAAATGTATTGCAAGAATATTCCTGTTTTGTATTATTATTTAAAGTTTTTAAGCCTTTAAAAACATCCGCTGTATTTCATCTATTACAAAAATCACATAAATCCAAGTTCCAAAAATTGTGCAAAATTTTTCAACATTCATCCAATTTCAATCAAAATTTCACATATTTTATTCATAATTTTTCGAGAATTTTTGGGTACGCACACTCAGGATTTATTTATTTAACTACTTACTAAAATAACTAATTGTTTAATTTTCTTTTCTTGGCGATGCTACGCATCTGCTTCTATAACAAGCGCACTTTTTTATGGAGAAAACTCGCAACACCGTGAGAGAAAAAATGATTAAAAATCAGCGAAAATTTTGAGCGACATAAAAAGTGCATTCAGTTACACTAAATTTAATAGGTTATAAAACTGCGTACTCAAACTTAACTTAGAAATTCTATTTAAATAGTTTTGATGTACATTTTCCGAAATTTTGAAAATACTGTAGAAATGTTGAAGCTTGGCTTAATGTGGCTTTTGTTAAAGAATGAAGTATATTTCTATTGAATAATAATTAAAATTAAATAACAAATAAATAAATAGTTGAAAATAGTCAATATGTGGTGCTTTAATAGCATATTTATTGTACATATGTCAACTAAGTCGGATCTGCAGTTGTCTTCACTTAACATTCGTACTTAGAACTCGAACTATGCAATAATTCGCAAATACCGGAAAAATTGTAAGTCAACCTTTTAAGTAATACTTTGAAGTAGAATTGTGCATTCACAACACCTACTTTGATTGTGTGTGGCATGCATTGTAGACGTGTGTGAATTCCAAAAGCCTTAGAAATACCTGCACTGACTATATTTCTAAATTTTCATATATGCAAATATTACATAGATATGCATATAAAGGAAAATGTGCATGTGAAAAATAGTAAAGATGTTGAAATGAACTAAAAAAGGAATAAAATATTTTGCAGAATAGAATTCTATGGAATTCTATGGAGCTTACTTATAACTTTTCTCTTCAAACTTCATTTTCATATCTACTATTTATGGAACAATAAATTTCTTGGAAGTTGACAACTTTGCAGTATAGAGAAGGAAGAAAGAAGGAGTCTTTTTCAGAATGACATAATTGTACGTTGGAGGCCGCCGTAGCCGAATAGGTTGGTGCGTGAATACCACTTGTAAGTACGTAGATTCGAATCTCCATGCATGACACATCAAAATTACATAAAAAAGAGTTTTCTAATAGCGGCCGCTCCTCGGCAGGCATGGGCAAACCTCCACGTTTAGCTCTGCCATGAAAAAACTGCTCATAAACAATCATTTGCCATTCGGTGTCGGCTTAAAACTGTAGGTCCCTCTATTTGTGGAACAACATCAATTCTAGAGATTTTTAAAAGTGGCCATGCTTTTCATTTTGTAGTAATGTTCCATGAGGAGAATTTGAGAAAACTATTTTCTCATGCATCGACTAACTGAAATAACAGACATTAATAAAGAAATTCGATTCAAAATGTGACGACGCTGTACAAAAAGTATGTGGAGCATTTGACGAAGGAACTTTTAGTTAACGAGGAGCTAAAAATGTATGCAAACTATTTCGATTGGCGATGACACATTTGAAGATAGGAATTAAATGCTTAGAGTAGCCCCATAATTGTGGCCCCCTGGCCGAATGGGTTGGTGAAACTTCAAATGATAGAACACTTTTTTTCTAATAACGGCTGCCCCTTGGTAAGCAATTGCAATATTTCGAGTATATTTCTGCCTTAAGAAGCGCCTCATAAAAACTCATCTACTGTTTGGTGGTAGCATAAAGCTATGGGACACTCCATTTTTGGAAAAAATAACCGAGACGCGCACCACAAATAGGAGGAAGAGCTCGGAACGAAATGTTCACGCCATCAAGGTTATGTTCTACATTTTTGTAGAACAACCTCGGTGTGATATCCTATACAGAGAGATATTAAAATAGAGTGAAACCATTGCACAACGCAGCTAAGGCGTTTAGTTGTTAGTCAACGGGTAGTCAGTGCAACTTTCTCAAGTTTTGAAAAAAGTCCCATTGAGTGGGTCTTGCGGTAAATGAGGGCAAGAAAACTACCTTATGCCAAAAATTAAAAAGTCTACGCGTATTTGACAGCTGGTTGCGATTGACAATTACGAGTTCGTCGTAGTCAAAGACTTTTTATACTTGGGATCCAGCTTTAACACCAACACCAACGTCAGTTAAGAGATCCAGCGAAGAATAACTCTTGCCAACAAATACTACTTGGGCTGGGTAGGCAATTGAAAAGCAGAGCCCTCTCGCTACGCATAAAAAAAACGCTCTATGAACCACTCATTCTCTCGGTCTTACCGTATGGTGTTGTAATGTCCAGGGCCATTGATGAACACCGATGAGCGGTTATTAGAAGCTTTTGAGAGAAAAATTATTGGGAAAATCTATGGTCCGATTTGCGTGAATGATGCATACCAAACAAAACGGAACCGCAAGCTTTACGCCGACATCGACGTAGTGAAACGCATTAAAATTCAGCGGCTGCGCTGGCTAGGTCACGTTGAGCGAATGGACAATAACGCTCCAGCAAAGAAGGGGCCCTTTTCGAAATGCACTGGTAGAACTCGCATAAAAAAAGACGTCCTCATCTTCATTAGAAAGACCAAGTCGACGACGTCCTAACCTGCCTTGGTGTTTCTAACTGGCGTCAACGCGCGCAATGAAGAGGTGACTGGGACAAAATTTGGTAGCGGACAAGACCAACCACCGGCTGTAGTTGCCCACTAAAGTAAAGTAATTCGAAATTTAAATATGTAGCGAAAGTAATTTCATACAGGGGAGAACAGCAAAGGAAATGTGGTACAATTTTGTAAAAATTTTTCAAGGAACTTAGTAACTTAACGATTACATAACACCCGACTATTAGTTTTTAAATAAAAAAAAAAATATTTTTTATTAAGACAGAAAATCTCTGAGAAGTCTCTCTAAGCAGCCCTTTTTCACACAAACGCCACCTATCAGTTTCCAGAGAAAATCGCAAATATTTTTAACTACTGTATTTTTTTCCATATACAGCTGAGAACATGAAAACATCAGTACCCTTAAAATATTAATTTGAAGTCATTTATTTTTTTCTATAAATCATACAAAATAAATTTTTTTAGTGTTATTCACATAACAATTTTTTATTTTTTGACTATAGTGGATTGAGCGAAACACTGCACCACAGAGCAACGAAAGTAGATTCTGAAATTTATTGTAGATGAAAGATCTTTCACAGAACTACAAGATATTCTTTCATGTTCAGCAAAAATGATTTCACATGCAGTCAAATTTGTGGAAAAGTCAGGAAAAAAGGAGAGGAAGACGAACAATTTCGCTGCAAGACGATTGAAAAATTTTAAGGTGATCGAAAGAGAATCCCATGAAGTGAGTCATACAAATTAAAAAAGTGGTAAACTTTGATTTTGACATGACTGCACGTAGAAGACTACGGGAAGCTGGATTAGCAGCTCACAGACCTCGAAAAGGGGAATATGCCAGAAAACATAGACAAAGCTGACACGTAGCGTAATATTTTATGGACTGACGAGTCTAAAATAGACGTCCACCTGGCACCGATTATCAATCACTGTATACTCTAAAAACCATTAAACATGGCGGACTCAAAAATAATGACATGGGGTTGTTTCTCATTGCGCAGGCCACACACACACAAAATTGATGCCATAATGGACACCAATACTTATGTGGAAATAATGCAGAATGTTATGCTGTCGTATTGCAGAGAAGAAATGCCAATAAACTGGGTCTACCACCAGAATAATAATCCAAAACACCCGAGTCGGAAGGCCAAAATTTGATTTCGTGCAAATAAAATTTATGTTATGGAATCATCAGCTCTGTCCCTCGACCTCAATCCTATGGAAAATCTGTTGGGGGACTTTAAAAGAGCTGTACACGATGTCAAACCGAGGAACATTCAACAAATTTGGAAAATTGTCAAAGATGCATGGCTGAATATTCCGAAGCAGCGATGTGTGCAATTATTGGACTCAATGCCTGACAGTTGAGCCGCCGTAAAAAAATTGGGAAATTCAACTAAATATTCGTTACAACTTTATATCTGCGAACTTTGGCAATGCAATTCTTAAATTTTTTATTAACTTGGTCAGAATGCGTTACTTATGGATTGACCACTGCTATTTTAAGGAGTTACATTCGTCCATAATTTCGAAAGTGAAAAAGTATACTGTGAAATATACTGTAAAATTTTCATGCGGAATTTTCCCATATTAAAGCTTGTATAGCCCATTAACTAGGTATAGAGCGGTCCGCGCACTCCTGCACCTCAAACTTAAAACTCGTTTTCCTCCAAACTACTTTTTCCAGCACGGTCTGCATGATAACTCACAGCTTTTAATATTTTTTGAAGCGCTTTTGCTTTAAATATTTTAAAGTGTTTCCTCTATAAATTTGATTTTTCTTATCTTTATTAAAAAATTTTATAAACACAATTAAAGTGTGACATTTATAACGTAAAACGCATACTTTTTTTCAAATGCCGTAAATTGTAAAATTTTTCGAAGCTCAAAAATCCGGCTCGACAGACTATAACTACAAGTTTATTTTACAAGAATTTTTTTTACTTTTTACAGATGCATTAACATTTCAAGGAGAAATGATGCAGACCGTGGAGCAACTTTTTTTTTCATTGTACTTTCGGTCACTTGATTTTTTTGTGAACTAATTTTTGTAAAGAAAAATTAAAATAAATTTTTTCATAACGTTTAAGTACTAAAAACAGTGTATAAAATTTATTTGTATTTATTTCTATTGTTATCCCTTCTAAAAACAGTTTTTTTAGCGCATTTTTGGCTGGACGTGTGTAATGTTAATGTTAACCCTGAATTTTTATTTTTCGTTATAAAATATTTTGTTTGGCTTCTATAACGCAATTTGGTTTAAATATGTGTTAAGTTAAAGAATAGGATATTTCAAAATAAATAATAAAAAAAACATTTTTGTCACATCGTAGATGATTTTTTTTTTTATCTAATATTTTTTTTAAACTATTATTTTTATGTTCGCAATTGTATATATTTTGTTTATACTCACCATAGCGTTGGATCGCGTTTTATATCGCTAATACCCTCATGCGCCATATCCAGTTGCGAGAATAATGGAAACAGCACCTGAATGCCACCAATGGAATTTAGTGTGCAATGTATTGAGTGTGTAACTACAGCCTTAACGTCCTGTAAATGCGTAAATATTATTAGTAATGTTATATGTAATAATATTTAATAATATTCATTGCTTCATTCGAAATTTACAAATTTTAGATTCTTCTGTAATAAAAATTTTATATTTTTCTGCCCTTAATATTTATCCTTTAAAATATATCATCTTCTTTCCTCATATGACTTGCTCCGCTACCTTGCGAGAGTAAAATTTTGAGAGCTTAATAGTTTACTCATATTAGAGAAACACACTGGAATATCAAATGTGCGCCTTTTACTTTTGAAATATTTTATGGCGCACATTTGTATATAAATACAAAGTTCAGCTTGCAAAACTTAACCTATTTTATATTTACAATGATTTTACAATGATTTTATTTACATCTCTCTGTCTTGCAGCATTGCACAGTTCTCCAAATCTTTCGATACCACACCAATGACTTAAATTTCGCATCCAAGACATTTATTTTCTCCCAATGCCACGTTTACCTTCTCTTTTTCCTTCTAAAATAAGTTACAATTTTTTTAAATCGTCTTTAAGGGGGTATTCTGGTCTTGAAATTTGTAAAAATCAATTTTTTTGGTTTGCATATGTTCAATGTTTAGACCTTAAAAAATTTGCCTTTCAACGGATTTTTCAAAATTCGAATTATTTTTGGAGATACAGCGGATTTTGTGACGTGGCGTCTAAGCCGGCCGAGTGGAGAGAATCGCACAATGAACGACTTGAAGAGTCGTTCTTTCCAGAAAATTTTTTGTATCCCACACAACCTTTATTTATTGTACACATATATATATACACTTTATACTTCAATAATACATACCTGGAAATATATCGCCGATTAATCCAGAGTGGGTAGTCAAATATTATGATCTAAGTTATTCTATTGGAACTTTTGCTCAAACTTCAAACGCGATTTTCTGAAAACTGCGTTCTTTGAGATGGTCGTCATGATATCCCAAGTTCTACTTGACCAATCGCTTTAAAGTTTGATAAGAAGTTTTTATTATACATCTGTCTATCGCGCCTGCCTCGGATTTTGAAAAATTTAAGTTTGAAGTATTTTTAAAAAAAATTGAAAGGGTAAAAAAAGAGGGTAAAACAAAATTTTTTTTTCAAGTTGACGCCATTTTTTGAATTTGTTTTTCTTTGATTTGGCTTTATCCGATAGCGACAACTTAACTAATGAAGAATTTTTTAATTTGTTTTTATTAAATCACTACAAGGGTTGGAATCATGTCAACCATGGAGCACTGTTGTTTATGTAACCCCCACTCCGCCGGCCTGTAATTCCACGATCTTTTTATTTTTTTCTTTATTAATTTTTTTTTATACTTTTCCAATATTAATAAAAACCATAAAAAATGTATAGTGAAAATGTTTCCCATTTTTTTTATCTTAGTTTTAAAAATACCTAAAATTAAGACGTCTAGACCAGAATACCCCCTTAAATCCTCTTTAAAAATTTGTTCTGCGTAAGTGTTAAAAAGTAGGGCTGACCATATATAACTTTGTCTGAGTCCCTTAAAAATGCGCACTTCGCTGATCAGCTGATTTACTGCTGCTGTCTGATTCCAACAACAATTTTTTATGCAACGGATTTCGTCTTCATCTGTATCCAGCGTTCGCAAAATCTGTAAATATTTTCTGTGTCGAATGGTTTTTTCTAAACCAAGAAGCACAAAAAACATCCTTTTGTACATCTTTGAAATTTTGTAATAAAACCTATACGGCTTCTGAATAAGGCATCTCTCGCTCCCACACCGTTTTTAAAACCAAACTGAAATTTACCACCAGCAGCTTCACTTTGTTTATATACTCGATTGTGAATAATTTTTAAAAACATTTTAAGCCCGTGGTTAGTCTTTATTCCAAGCATTTTTGTGCATTTTGTTTATTCGGTATTGGTATAAAACTCAATGTTAGCGAATCTTGTGGATATTTACCAGAGTTGCATATAAAATAAGTTAAAAATTTGAGGAGTAACTTGAAGTTGTTGTCACCAATCATTTTAAGTAACTCAGCTGGCAGCTCGTCAGTGTCGCCTTGCTGTTTTTTCAGACGACTGAATAGCTTTTCTTATATCTTCTACAGTTACAGGTAGGCTCGCGCATTCCTGAAAATGATTTATGTATATGATCGGTTCCAGGGCTGGTGGCGGTAAACAAATTACGTATATATTTATAATATCTCAAATGTTATGCTTTTCATTTATTTCAGAGACTAATTCATCATTTTCGTTCAAATATTAAAGTACATTTCACAGATTTTTTATTAGTTGCACAAGCATCACTCAGTTTTTTGTGCAGATTAAACTCATCCAGAAGTTTTTGGAGTTTTTCGATTTCTTTGCACTGATTTGTGATCCATTCAGTTTTTGCTTCATGTATTTTATGGTGTATTTAGCATGAATTTTCTTGTTTTGTATTGATATTTGTTTTTGAATTTTCGCCTTTCAATAAAAAGTTCACATACATTTGACGTTGACTGTTTGCCTTTATTTACATACGCAAGTATATTTCCACAATTTTCTTACTCGTTATAAACACAAACCCAATACCAACAATTTTTCTTGCATGCTCATTGACTTTTATTATTTATTTATTTGTACAAAAACACTTTTTGAGCTTACTTGTTTAGCAAAAAAAAAAAAATTGTCCAACATGCTTTGAGTGCATGCTTCTGATAAGGTGACTATGGTTTTACGAGTATTAGTTTAAAATATTTATATGTTACATTTTTTTATTATTTTCACTCACTACTCAAGTGGCGGAGACCTGGTGTATTTTTCTGTTTCTTCACTACTACCCTTTTTACTTAAATATTCTGCAGCTGCTGCTACTTTGCCACTCACCTGTAACATAAGTGCATGCGGTGTATGTACAAAATATGAAACATTTCCTTTGGGTGCGGATTGTAAACACAGCTGACCATCGGTTGCCACTGGATTGTACATGAAGACGATGGCATTTGACAATTTACCATCGTAGAGTACCTGTGTCAGCAAGAACAGTGTAATAACAAGGAGGAATTTTCGTTTTCGTTTTTGTTGTCCACATCAGATTTTGTTCGGTTGCCACGGCGTTGTAAGAATAATAGAAACAAATTTATTTCAGTTAGTAAATACAAATAAAATATATTTTGTATGTTTCTATGTATGTATGTGTATTTGTATATATACATATATACATTAATGTTAGTACGTATGTATGTATGTAAGTAAAGATGCGTTTTGTGTAGTTGAAGGACATTTTTCGTAGGACGCTTAGGCGATAAAATGACGGTGCGCTTGCGAATTTGTGCTCTTCAGCTCGATTTGCTGCTCAATTTTTTGTAAATTTTTGCTGATTTTAATTATGTTTTTTTTTTGTTTTGTTTTTTGTTGCTCACTTTGGCACTGCTATACATAGGAATTGGTTGATTGTGTGTAGCCACTTTACATTTATTTTGCAGGGGTAAAATATTTGGATTTGTTTGATAAAAAAAGAAGAATGGAAAAATTGTAAAAAATAACGGTATAACAGTACATACATATTAAATGAAGGCTGCTGGCGTTGCTAAAAGGCACACTTAGAATACGCAAAAAACAGAAAACAAAACAAGCAAAAACAATAAGCGGAATTTTTTGTATAGCGTGAAGGCATGAAAGTAGCTGGTTTAACCCTCTAATGCACAGATGTGACTCAGTGCTTTCATTTTTAAAGGTAATTGTAAAATAGTAAGCCGAATTTTTGTTTTTTAATAAGTTTTTGTTGATAAAATCGGCTAAGCTTGAGCGAATTATAATGAAAAAATGGTGAAATTAGTGCCGGTAGAGTGTCTGAAGTCACTGGAAATACTGATAAAAGAAAAATTACGAAATACTTTTAATATTACGTATATTTGGGTTCATTGTTCATTTAAAGCTTTCAAAAAAGCATATAAAAAACAAATTTTATGATGTAAATAATTATTATATGGGATTTTTAAAGCTTCAAAAATTTTACAAATTGTATTAATTTTATTGCCGTTAGTGCAATATAATTACCTGCTATTGATTAAAAAAAAACATTTATGGTTTTAAACAGCTTTAAAATGTATACAGAAGATAAAAATATTTATCCTTATCCACAAAGGTTTCTAAAGGCTTATCATATGAATTCTTATTAGCTACAAAAGGGGAGTAAGACTTAAACTTGACCCAGTGGTCTAGAAACTTCAAAAAATCGGTATTTTGTTTCTTCGATATTTCGAAAGTGTAGTATCTTAGGAATATACGGTCCGCGCGCTCCTGTACCTCAAACTTTAAACCCATTTATCTCGAGACGACTTTTTCGGCCTGGTGTTGTCAAAACAAAAAAACAAAAACAATCAAATCGAATCGTCCAGGTTCAATTTTTCGGGAGGGTCAACTTCAGTGCCATTTTTAAAAGTATTGTAATTAAATTAGAAAATTTCCAAAACCGTATTCGTTTTTTATTAGAATTTCTAGAAATATTGTTGGTATGCAATTCGAAGTGGCCAAAAATTCTTGTTGATTTCTTATACATCTTTTTACTGACGCCACACATTTTTTTCTACGAAGAGTCAACACAAAAGATGATCGAAAGTCAACGAAAATGTTGAATGACTTCAAATTTGCACTTTGTTATACTAAAATTTAATGGGTTAGACACCCAAATTATTATAAAAGTCTGATTAAAAATTTCAAAGTTTTAATGAAAATTTCTCGAATTTTTATAAATCCTGTGCAAAGCGTAAAACTAGTGGACGATTATGATCTTTGAATTATATAATACTAAAAAATTATAATAATTGAAATTAAAAAATAAATAATTAGATAGTCAAAACTTGGCGTATTTGGTGCTCCTACATAATAATTTCGGCGGCGTGTATCGATATCCCTAGACTTAATTTTTTCATTAAACAAAAGCACTTCACCAGCACGAAGCCAGCTGCATTTTATTGCTTTTATTTTACTTTCGAAGCAATCTATACACATTTCTAAGCCTCTTTTCCTGCGCATAGCTACTCGGATACTTGTGCACGTGTAGCTGTAATGGGTTCTGCACAATACAAACTTGGACCGACGATAAGCCGCTTCTCTCTAATTTTGCAACCTCTTCCACCTCAGCATCATTTCACGCTGGACTAGGTACAGTGCTTCAAATAACCCCCCATTATTGTTTGGAATTAAAATATGCCTGTATGCGTGTATGCATGTATGTATGTATGTATGTATGTATGTATGTATGATTGCCCGTATTGTGCACAAAAAAACAACAAATCGTTTTGGAAATCGTTGTATACTGTACTGTACAATGTAGGGAAAGAGTGATTGAAACAAAAGTGTGTAAAAATAAGAAAAAGTGCAAGCGCTCAAGTGCTTAATTGCTTTCAAGTGCATAATCGATGCATGAGCATACTAATTTCGCCTAGATTTATGCACAAATGTTTGCAGGAAATAATGTATGTATGCTTGTATTTATAATACATAAGCGTGTATGTGGCGGTGTGCACATAATTTCTTGCTGTTGCTCATCTACTTAGTTGGTAGGTGGTGGCTGTTAGTATATTTATAAATATTGCAAGGTTTTCGGTTAGGCGAGTATTTCAATCGTTCACAAGTAAATGCTTATATTGTCGACTTTTGTGTTTTCGGTAAGCGCTAGTGGAATTTTGTAGCAAATATATTCGTAGAAGATTTTAGTCCACAAATGCCCCATGCAGAAGTACTTTTTGGAGATTGCTTGAAAAATGGGTCATATTGTACCATAAAAAGGGCAGCGAGCGGGTTAAAATGCTCTACAAAAGTGATCCTCGTGGAATTCTACTATAGAATTATGAAGAAATAGGTTTGTCAGAAAGCGAGTTATAACACTTTTTAAGTAGTAGTAAAGGCAAAATTTGCAACTTATAAGAATTTATAAAAAAAAAAATATTGAGACGTTTTGGACTAAAAGTTTGAACTATAAAAACGATCAGCGTAAAATTCTACTAAAGAAAATTGACAAAAATATGTTTGCCAGAAAACGACTCAGAACATTTTTCCACGAAATAAAAAGATTTTTTTGAGAAATATTTGGAAATCAAGAGTATTTAGAAAAACTAAAATATAATGAGATGAGCTGGATTGTTAATTTGATCCACAAAAATTAGCCCCCTAAAATTCTACTACAGAACAATGAAAAAATAGGTCTGTCAGAAAACGACTTGGAATAATTTTTCACGTAATAAAAAGATTTCTATGACTGAAATTTGGAAATTATTGGCCACTCTCGGCTTTGTATTTTCATTTTGTTAGCTCATAATCAGTTTAAAAAGAAAAAAAAACAAATAAAATTATTGTTCTTATTCATTTGTCGATATTTTATTCATAGCTGGAAGTTCTGAAAATCATTTGGCTATGCCTGGTCGGGTGTAAGCCACTGTAAAAAAAATATTGAGATGTGCTGGACTAAGACTTTGTTCTATCGAAAATTTTCGCAATTCTTCTGGGAACAAATAGGGAGCTAGATTATATTGCTCCAGAATTTTGTTTTGAAAATAATTTTTCCGCGCAAATTCCAGAAAGATGAACGTTGAATACTTTGAGCCGGGATAAGTGGCTAACTTCACTGATGGCTCCAGACCGGGAGTAGCATACGCCCAGAAGTGCTGCAGTTGCACTTAAGTCTACGGCTACCTGAAAACTGCAGCGTTTTTCAACCTGAGTTAATGTCTGTAAAGGAGGCTGCGCTGCAGGTCAGGAACTCGTCTGTTGCAGTATAAGAGTTCACTATCTACTCGGACAGTCAAGCTGCCATAAAATCTGTACAATGCAATACCACTTCTTTCGAAGTAGCAACTGAATGTAGAGCCATTCGTAATGAGCGGTGCACCACCAACGTTGTATGGACACTGAGATATTCCTCGAAATTGCATCGCAGATGAGCTCGCTCGGCGAGAAACTAATTTAAATCAGGCAATTCTGCTCAATATGTGGACGTCCCTTTATCCTCAAGCAGGCTGTTGATCAGTTTGGTTTACATTGCGCAAGCCAACATTAGATGCGCCATAGAGCCCACTGGTCTGACCTAGAAGAAATGAACACAGAACTTTATCGATCTAGAGCGGCCTTCCATTGGTACGGTAGTTGGTACCATCACCGGGCACTCCACATAGGAAACGTAAATGACTTCTTTCGCAGGTACAAAGACGAGCAGGAGGTGGAAAGCGCTAAACACTTCCTCTGCGATTGGCCCGCTCTTGTCAGAATTTAATGTTTATCGATAAATTTGTATGTCTAACGAACTTGAAATTGGCAGCCATCCACAGGATTTTTATTGTTTATCAAAGAGATGAAGTGGTTACTTAACTTTGGGAATTAGAGAGGGAGCTTGAGTTCAAAGTAGTGGCTTTCCAATTGACCTCCAGGTCTAAGTGGGCCCACTCTACACCCTTATGAAATAGAGAGTGACAACCACTGTAACCTAATCTGCGCCAATCAAAAAGTTAAGAGTTGTTGTACGATGTTATGAAATGTAGTAATGATGCAACATTTTCCTTCAATTTCTTTATTTAAATTACGTAAAAACTTATTCTTTTTAACCAGCTAGCGAAAGTTGTTAAAATTCCAATTTTTTTTGTTTCGTTTTTACTGCCTACACTTTAACACTAACGTTCTCATTTCACTTTGCACACGACCACCTGCTCTCTCTCCTTAAGTATGCCAACAATTTGCGCTGCAATGCGAACACTCCTTTACAAGCGCCTAGACGCATTGGTTTGCCTACAAGATGCTGTTGAGGTGGAGGCCTCAAAGGCCAACTGACTGAAGGACGCAACTTTGGCATGCAATGAAACGGAATCGCATTGAATGCTAAGCCCCGCGGCGGCTCGATTCTCATTCAACCGAAGTCTCAGCACACCCTTGGAAGGCTTAAGAGTTGAGGCAGTGGGCTTGTATTAGTGCAGTACACACAAATTCATGCACATGCACATGTATGGGTATATGAGAATGCGATTGAAAGACATGATGATGTGGAAAACAGGCAGCATACTGCCACGCCGCGCCGCCTTGCAACTCAATTAATTGCAAGCGTAAATTTCATGCTCTAATAATTTCAATGATTGAATAAAAGGATATACATACATTTAATAAAACATCGTATCCTTGTACTTAAATACGTTTATATATAAATACGTACAACTACACATGTAAATATGCACACACGTGAGTGGAAGCAAGGCTTTGAAACCTGCTGTTCCTGCATTGTAAGTCATCTGTTGCAATAAACGCCCGCTTCGTTTGGTGTTGATTTGTTTGTTTAACAAAATTCAAACCTTGTTTCCCTTCCTCCTCTCTCGCCCGCTCAATTTACTCCTCGGGTTTTGCTAAACTAAAGTTTTAATTGCTTCACCTCTTGAGGCACAAAAATGTTTATGCAAAGTTTTTTAGTTCAACTCGTAGCGTAAGAGCGATTGGCCAATTATGGTTAGCGTGGGAGAAGTACTTGAAATTGAGAAACCTGGAAAGCTTTGAATTGAATAACTTTTCGCGATTTGTATTTTATAAAATTTTTATTCAAACTTATACTTTTGCAATTAGGCCTTGATGATGGCTATTATGGATGAAAGCATAAAATGTACTTTTCACATGACTTAATTGTTGCTTATGAAATTCGTTCAATGTTCTAAAACAATTAATATTAAAATAAAACAAAAAATAAAAATCATGAAAATTAATTATACACAAATCGCAAGGGAACAAATATTAGTCATTAGACATTAGTCGCTTAAAAAAAACTATATTTCATTTTGACGTGCAGTCTGTTTTCAAGAAATTTTTCTAAAATCCTGATACCTGAAATCTCTTGCAACCAATCTACGTTGAGATTGGCTCTATTTCTATAAGTTCCGTCTTTCATATTGCATTCTCTCTTTTGAACCATTTCAGTTTCAATTTCAGATTTGAGTTCAGCTAACCTATGAAATTCAGAATTCGAGGTAAGAAAGAAATCTGTCGATTAGAAAAAAATTTTAGTTAAAATTAGTATATATTTTTTATTTCCCTGATTCTAATTTTAAAGAAACGCACAGGTATGCACCATAAAAAATGACTCTTTTGCTGTGTAAGTCATCCCAAAAGCTTTTGGGAACAAAATCCGACTGCTTTAAATTTCCGGAAAGCGATGGTCAATGACGTTTTTAACAGCGGCGGTCGCAGTGGAATAATATATTAATTTCGTAATAGCCACATCAAAATTAATTACTACCCTAGGCAACAAAATGCAGATTATATTGTAAGCCGAACTTTCACCATTTTTTTGTTATACAGTTCCATCTCCGAACTATTTAAATGCATAAAAAATATTAAACATTTCCTTCTTGACTTTTTAGGAGGTAGCCACCAAATATGCATACATATAAAATGGCGCAAAATTAAGCATCCCATTTTTTTGTAATAGCTTTTTTATTAAATTTAAAAACAAAATGATTTTAAGTGATGGAAATCTTTATTTCGACCTTTACGCGTTCTATCTTCCGACAAGGTGATTAATTTTGCGCCGATAGGGGGCGCCGAGGGGCCGCTCTGAATAAACTTGTTAAATTTTACTTGCACATTTACATATATCTAAAGGAAAAATGTGCACATTAGGTTTACTTTGAATTTTAAGGATTTTTTGTGGCAAAAAATTTTTTTTGAAAATTTTTTTTTTTTGGAAAATTTTTGTTTGAAAAAAAAAAATTAAATTTTTGTTTGAAAAAAAAAAATTTCATTTGAAAAAAAAACACTTTGTTTAAGAACAAAAACAATAATTTTTTTCAAAAAAAAAAAAAATTTGAGAATTTTGGAAAAAAAAATTTTGGAAAAAAATTAAAAATTCGCAAACTTTCTGCCTATTACACTAAGCTATTGATGTGAGGAAAAGTTTGTAAGTCATTAATTTAAGGCTATTTTTATTTTCCTGACCAGGCTACCCACAGCTAGATACATTTACTAGTTTACCTCTTTAAGAAATAGAAAAAAATTAAGGGAAAGAAAAAAAACAATGTTTAGTATGTTGATAAATCTTTTAATGATTTCATTTCGGAAACCAAGATATTTGCAAATACCAAAAAAAAAAAACAAAGAGTGCCATTTTGGTATGGATTTTTTTGTGATTTTGTTCTTATATCCAATTATAGAAAATAATTTCAAAGCCCAAAAAGAAGTTTGAAGCCGCAGATACTAGCTTATTTTCTAGCTATAGAAAAATATTTTTTTAAGTAATGTGCAATATTCTATGTGATAACCTTTTTTTGCTATTAAAAATAGAGAAAATTAAGCCCAACCAATAAAGCGTTTTTGAATTCATACAAATAAACATAATCAAAGCTCACTTAATCTTCTACAAATTAGTAATTTTAATTAAAGCACTAATTTCTTAAATTTCCAGTATCCAGACTCCACAAAGACACACACACACAGTGGCTGTGCTGCACATTTAGAATTAAATGAGTGTGTCCGCCGAAAAAGTGACAAAAAATCAACTCTTAGATGAAAAACGAAAATATCACACACATACACAACATAACGAATGAACAAAGAAAGAATATAAAAAAAATATAAAATACTTAAAAATGCTTACAGCTTTAAGCTGATTAATTTCTTCGGTCTGAGTGGAGTATCCCCTCAAAAGCTCCAAACCAGCAGCGGAAGTAGACGAAATACGACGCAATTGTTCTAAAGGAAAAGCAATACAAAGTATAAGAAAAACACAAAAAAAAAGAGAAACAGGAAAAAAACAACAAATGAAAAATAAATAAATTTCAATTGAAGTGCAAATCTCTTTACACAAACAACAAATGAGAAACAAGAAGTAAAAAATGCGAAAAAAATGAAATAATAAATTTAAAACAAATAAATACCAAAGGACGTGTTCCCCGTTGGCAAATGACACAAAGGATCTGAGATGATTTTGTTGTTATCGTTGGCGCCGGCTACACCCGCAACGCTACCATACTGATTGTTGTTGTTTGCGCCAGCCGCATGGCTTCCGCTAGCGCTGTTGGCATTCGCCGCTGTCGATGTTGATGTTGTGGAGGTACCCGACGTAGTGGCGCCGCTAGACGCCATCTGATCGACCACAACACCTCCCAAGGCATTGAGCACCGCATTGGCAGAAGCATTTCGCGCTGAGAGCACTGCACGAATTTTCGAAAAAGCCGCACTCAAATCGAGCTTCTCATCGGCCCAGTCGATGGCCTGAGCCTCTTGTTCGGCTAGCAGCACCGTCGTGGATTTATTGTTGATATTGGTGGTGTTGTTGTTGTTGTTCTGACTCACCCGTTTGTGATTGTCCGGCAGGTTCAAATAGCACTCGTTGTCAAAGCGGAATTGTGACTGTGTATTTTTGAGAAACGACGGAACGCAGGAGACGGTTGAAAACGATTTCGAATGTGAAACGGTGGGTAAATTTTGAATTATGAAATAGAGATATTATATATGAGAGTTTGAATAATTGTAATAATTTTTTTTTTTTTAATTTTAAATAATTTTTGGGAAGTTTATATGATGCCGTAAATTTTTATATACATTATGAATATTACATATTTGAAAAAAAAGTTATCGAAAATAGTAATTTAGAAAAATGTCACCGCATAATTGGAATAATTCCAATAAGTTTTTTTTTTTAATTTTAAATAATTTTTATGTAAAATATATGCCATAAAGTTTTTATATGCAATATGAAAAATATTTAATATTCGAAAAAAAATATTCGAAATAATTGAAAATAGTAACTCAGAAAAATTTTGTCGCATAAGAATTTCAATGATTTGAGTACATTTTTTTTTTGTCAATTTCAAATCATGTTTAGAAAAATTATATAATGTCATGAATTTTAATATACAATTTAGTATTTGAAAAAATATATTTCGAAATAATTGAAAATAATAATTCAGAAAAATGTTCTCGCATGAGAAATTTAATAATTTCAATACATTTTTTTTTGTCAATTTAAAATAATGTTTAGGAAAGTTATAAAATGACATGAATTTTAATATATAATATGAAAAATATTTGGTATTAGGAAAAAAAATCGCAAATAGTAATTTAGAAAAAAATTTTCGTGAACGAATTTGGATAATTTCAACAAGTTTATTTTTTTTTTTTTAATTTTAAATATTTTTTAAGAAAATTATAAGTTTTCAAGAATTTTAATACACATTATGAAAAATATTTAATATTCGAAAAAAATTCCAAATCATCGAAAATTATGGTTTAGCGTTTTTTTTTAATTTTAAAGAATTTTTTATAAGTTATATAATGTCATAAATTTAAGGAAAACCATATTTACAAAAACACTCAAAAAAAAATCAAAAAAAAAAATTTAGAAAAATAATATCGTATAAAAATATCAATAATTTTTTTTTTTTTTTTTTGGAAAATTATATAATGTCATAAATTTTAATATGAAGTACGAAGAACATTTTGAATTCAAAACAAAAGAAACAATGCGACAACAATAATTTAGAAAAATATAACCGCATAAATAATTTTAAAGCATGAATAATTTGGTTTTTTTTTTTGCAAATTTAAACATGAAGAATGTTTAATATTCGAAAAATAAACGAAAGTAATAGTTTTTATGAATACAAAACCCAATTAAAAAAAATATTATGACGAAAAAAATTGAGTTTTTGAACGTTTTACAAAGACAGCATTTCATTATTGAATTTAGTGGGTAGCATTTGCAATGTGCCCAAAAAAAGCGTGTTTGGGAAAAGACAGAAAAAGAGAACAGGAAAAAGGATAAAACAATAGTGTGAATCAAAATTGTGTTTTGTCTTTTTTTTTTTCTTTGTCTACAACTTTACAATAATGTCAAAGCTAAAACATATCACAGCAACTCTTACGAAAATGTTAAACGTAAAAAGCCTGTGCAATGATAAACTAAATAAAAATATTACTTAAACTTCATAACTAACTTCATGTGACTCTTCTATTTTTAATTTTTTTATTTTCTTAATTTTTTTAATTTTCTTAACTTTTTTTAGTTTTTAAAATTTTCTTATTTTATTTTTTAAATTTTATTCTTCAACAACTCACCTTATAGCCCGGCCCCAGGCGATGCATCGCACAAATCTGCTGCGTTGTCAACGCTTCGCTGAATAGGTAAATCGCTGACATTTGCCCGCAAAAGACGCGCTCCTCATCCAGTTCGGGCGTTGCGCCAATGTAACACTTATCGAATGGCTGCAAAGCGACAAGAAGTGAAGATGTTTAATAGCAGTGAAGATTGTGAATTATTGAAAAGTACAGAAGTTTTAAGAGTGCAAAAGCATATCAAAGTACTTACGTCGTTTGTAGAAACGAACCACGCCATTTCGGTACTGGACGCCAATTGTCCATTAACGAGGCACTTTATTTCGCTTTTTGTCCAACGATTATATATGTACACTATGGCAATCATATACCACTGCAAGAAGTACAAAAAACGATTATATTTTCTTAGTTTTTTTGAAATATTGTGTTGAGGTTCATTTGGTTAAATTTCGTGTATAGTTCCTAGAGGACCACAATACTTAAGAAGCTCAATTTGGCTACGTAAAATATCTGTGTCTCTACTTCTTTCCAAATTCTTTTTAAAACAAATAACCTTTTCTCATATTTTCCAGTTTCATTTTAAAACGATACTACCCGACGCCCCTAGTAGCTTTGATTTGAAAGTTTGATTTCAAGTAGAGTATGGCTTGACATGGTGAAAAAAATTCAGAGGGTGTGGCCAATATCGGACCGTTAACCGAACCGAACTTGAAAGAATCCATGTGACGTAACAGAGGTAACAAAGCGACTTATTTATGAAAATACTGAGAGTGTTTAGTGATATACCAAATAAACTAACCCAGTTTTCGTTGATGTTGCTACGTTGCCGTACTATTGATTTAAGGAGTGTGTGAAGAAGTGTGAAATGCGCAGGCAGAATTCGACGGCCGAGTATGCGGTGATGTAGCAACTGAAGTGTGCTCGCTCAATTTCATTTTTCATCATAGCTGAAGGCTAAACACGGTAATCTATCCTCTTTGGAGTCTGACCGAATTTCGGCCTCAGCTTCAGCCATGTTCGACTATAAAAGTTAGGTTCAGATTCAGTTCTGCTTCGACGAAAAATAGGCGAACTTTATTTCACTTTTTTTTTGGTCAAAACTTATATAGCAGGGGTTTTTTTTTTGCAAGTGCCACACTGCTACCCCGGGTTCGAAACCCACTGTGAGCATGAAACACGGAATGCTAAATGCAATTTTTTCTAATAGTGATGATCCCTCTCCAGACAATTTCAAGTCTCCGAATGCGTTTCTGACATTTTCAACTTTAGATTAAAACCATCTTCAGATCAATCACTTCAAAGAAAAATTAATGATTTGGAGATTTATTCAAATTATTCGAGGCAAATATATTCGGTTCTTTTTAACATTTAAAAAAAATGTTGGCCTACTGCTTTTAGCATGAAATAAACTTTTTTAACAAATTATTAAGAGAAATACCATGTTTTTTTGGTAATTTCTTTTTTATTATTTTGTTTTGGTTTTAGTTTTTTTTTTCTTTTTAATTATTGCAATGCACAATATTGCTTTAACGAATCGCTAATAACAAAGAGAAAAAATAAAACACAAATTTGAGGCAAGATCTGCCCTGACTTAAAAATAAAAAAATAAAATTTTTTTCCAAAAAATAAAAAAAATTTTTCAAAAAATACAAATTTTTTCCAAAAAAATTTTAATAAAAATTTGTTTCTTTAAATCATTTTTTCTCAAGATTTTTTGGGAAACAAAATTTTTATGCTGCTTCAGATAAATTTATATCATAATTTCCAGCATTGAACAAATCTAAAAATTTTTTAAAATCTTCCAAAAATTTTTCAGTTTACTTTTTATTATACTCAAGCCTACAAATATACCAATTTCAAAAAAGTTAACGACAATGACCTAATATAAATAGTTGGATCATCTGACTTGGATTCGCTCTGTAGTCCAACTCCTAAGCGTTGAGAGTCCATATGCCAAGGATATTTTATAATTAATTAGGGAAGCTGACATTACCTTCAGGCCAGTACCACTTTGTTCGGCTACAACCAATTTTTTATGTAGCTGCTATACTCTAAGCCCTCTACATTATAGTAAGCGCTTTATACTCTATACTCTATACTCTATACTCTATACTCTATACTCTATACTATGTACTCTATACTCTGTACTCTATACTCTATACTATATACTCTATACACTATACTCTATACTCTATACTCTATACTCTATACTCTATACTCTATACTCTATACTCTATACTCTATACTCTATACTCTATACTCTATACTCTATACTCTATACTCTATACTCTATACTCTATACTCTATACTCTATACTCTATACTCTATACTCTATACTCTATACTCTATACTCTATACTCTATACTCTATACTCTATACTCTATACTCTATACTCTATACTCTACACTCTATACTCTATACTATATATTTTAAATTTTACACTCTATACTTTATTTTTCTTTAGGAATTCTAGCCATTATCCCTAAATTAAATCGTGAAAATATGAGGCTCATTTTCAAAGAAAACCTATTAAATTTGGGTAGCAAAAATATTGCAAGCCAACCACTACCAAATCCTCAATTGCGTGCCATGAATAGCCTGAGTATCTAAGTGCCCGTTGTAATTGCGCTAATTAAACCAAATGAGAGTACATTCATTTGAACCATCAACCTAAAGCCCACCCCATACTCGGCATAGCTCATCGGCACCACTCATAAAATATGAAATATTGTAAACATTTAGAAATGGAAAAATGTTCAATCGTCAACGTACACCTCATCGACCAGTGCACCAACTCACCTTTCTCGGTTGAAATTCATATTTCACACAATGTTGGAAACCTTTGCCTTTGACTTTCATCGATGTAAGCACCAGACAATTGCCAACAAAATGAGCTGTATAGCCAACGCCTTTCGATGTTTTAAAACTGAAAGAAAAAAAGAAGAAAGAAAGCGAAAAATTGTTATAAAATATGAAAGTGGCAGAAAATAGGAAATGAAAACGATAATTGTGAAGAAGCCAAGTCTGAAATTTAAGGTAAATGAATGAAGTAGATGAAGTGAAGAAGAAAATCGAGCAAATTAGTTCGCAGGATACGCTGAAGTAGTGCAAGGAGTGGCTGAACAAAATGGAATGAGTGGTGTACGCAAGCTGAACGAAGGCGAATTAATGAATTGCAAATTGCAGCAATATTTCAAATTAATTAAATCAAATGGTATACTATTAAGACGAAATAACGGTAAGAACAAAAAAGCGTGAAACAAATAAAAATGTAGTAAAACGAATTGTAACACAAAGTAGAAATGGTAGCTAAAGGAAGAATAGCAGCAAATAGAATGCGAGAAATAATGAAGACTTGGGAAAAGTAAGTAGTTAGTAGTGGAAGTTGACCAAGCAACGAAACAAAAAAAAAAAAGATACAAAAAAAAAAAATAAAAAGAAAAAGAAAAAAATCAAGTAAAACTGGCTGCCGCTTTTGATGTGGTTACAATGTATAGGTTTGCATACTCACCAATAGAGGTAGGGCTTCTCGCGCTCGATATTCACCGAATTAATAGGATCCAAACGAAACCACGTTGTAAATGTAAAGCCATTTTCGTATGGCCATTTCGCCAACGGCGGCAGTACCATGGCCTGTAAGGAACGAAAGAAAAAGAGAACAAAGAAAGAAATCAATAAATGGATGAGATTTGGATTGAGTGTGAAATTTATGACTACTGTAATTAGCTTCATTTAAAATTTTTTATAGCTAAATGTATCAGAAAAACAAAAAAAAATTGAAATTGGTTTTAATGGGCCACTGGCGTATTGCTGTAATTATTTTGGAAAGCAATGACGTAATGCAAGGGAATTCAAACTTCCGCTCAGTTGAAATCAAGGAAAATCTTTAAGGCTAAAGTTTAAGAAGTATTAAAAGCTACTTAAGGGGGTTATCACCCCCATGTGATGTGTTGAAAAATTGTTTTTTTTTTGCGTTTTACATAAACTGATTCCAGGAGTATCTCAAAAATGGTGCGAGAGATTTAATAATTGTATTGGCAGATTCGGTACAAGTGCTATTATTATCCAATTAAAATAATGCAAAAATGCAAGGTCATTTTTTTTTTGTTTTTTTTTGTAGCAAAATAAGATTTTTGGCATCTGAGGACGAGCTGCTCACACAATGGAGTAGTCAATAGCGCATTGAAAGAAATTTAACGAATATGTTCCTTACCGATGGGTCCAAGAATGAATTAAGCTCTGGAGCCGGGTGGTACTTAAACGATAGTAATAAGTATCATTACGCTATGGATGGAAAGGCAACTGTTTTCCAAATGGAAAACGCAAAGCAAACCTCAAAGATTGTTCAAGAATGTAAGAAGATGCTTAATTCTGTCGCAAGACAGAACAGGCTTGTATTTATATGGATTCCAGGACACTCCGGTGTTCAAGGAAAGGAAATTAGCGATGAATTGGTCAACTGCGGAACAGCGGTTACCCCACGGGGACCAGAGCCAATAATCCGAATCAGTTCCGCAGGAATCATGAATTTGATCAGCGAATATGCATGCAATTTCCATAAAGAGCGATGGTTCAGTCTAGAACGCCGCAGAACTGCAAAGTATTTTGTGATAAGCTCGAACAGAATTCTTTCGCGTTTTTTTCTAAAAGTTGGTAGAAAATACGTTCAGTTTATGGTCGGTATTATTACATCACACTATTAATGGGGTCTGCATATGACTACCATTGGAATCATTGGGGGCACGACTTGCTTGTTTTTCTTAGAGCAGGCAGATCGTACTGAGCACTTTCTCTGTGATTCTCCTGCCTTTTTAGAGCAAGTCTACGTACGAGTAATTTTTGTTTGCTCAAACTGGAGGATATTTTCAGATTTGCCAAAGAATCTGAAAAGTTATCACAACTTAAACTAAAGCTGAATAAAATCGGCCACCGCACTAGGGAACCCCTTGAAACAGAGGGTTAAATATATTTTTTATAAATTTTTTTTTGTAATATTGAGTGTAAAAATATAAAATACGCACAAATTGTCAATTGATGGAATTGAACTGGAAATAAAACATTATATTTCTGCTACTGCCCATGCCATGCACCTTAATTGGAATGAAGTTAAAGGATTGATGCTAAACATACCCGAATGGAAAAAAGCGTGTGCCACTATGCTATAAGTTTTCTGGAAGTTGTCAAGGGCCGATCCAACGCGGAAACGAATCGAAAGTTTGCCAATGTGAGAAAATTCTGAGTTGTAGTTTTTCTAGATGGTTAAGTTGGCGATCTATACTCATAAAAATAAAGGGTTTTCCAATAAGAGGTGTTATTCTCGTAAATGATCAATGGTTTCGTTGCTTGTGTGGCACGTAGCGCCGTCTTGTTGAAGATAAACGTTATCCAAATCAATACCATCTAATACCAGTCATAAAAAAATCGTTAATAATCTCTCGATAGCGCAATTCATTCACCGTAACCGTGGCTCCAGTTTCATTTTCAAAAAAGTAAGTTCCAATGACTTCGCCGGACCATAAGCCCCACCAAACCGTCACACGTTGAGGATAGAGAGGCTTTTCAACAACAACTCTTGAATTTTCTGAGTCCCAGATGCGACAATTCTGCTTGTTGACGGAGCCACCGAGATGGAAATGGGTCTCATCACTCAAGATGATTTTTCGATGGAGTTCCAGATCATTTTCATGCATTTCAACGACCCAATCATCAAAGACGTGCACGGGTTTTATTATTCACATTACTAACTTGTCCCAACAGCTCGAATTTTTTCACCAATTTCTGTATTGCGGTCCGACAAGGTGCTTCTCGATGACCCAAAAATGTTCGAGTTCTATGAACCGTCTCTGCCAAATATTCACCAATGCGTTGTTTTATCGTGTATCGTTCCATTTTTATTAATGACGTAATTTCTACTTGTCAAATGTCAAAAAATGGCAGCTTCAAAAGTGACATCTACCGAAATAGCGGGCTATTTAAAATAACACCTGTTATTGGAAGACCCTTTATTATCCCTAAGAAAGTCTGCTTTTGCAAAAATCATGGCTTCATTTTAATGGAAGCTCAAATATCATTCCCAATATAAAGAATTATTCATACCCTTGAACTCTAATTTGATAAATGGCACGCACTTTAATACACTAAAAGCTTTTTCGCACATTTTCCGGTAAATAGCATCTCAAAAATGAAATGTCATTTCCTTTGTGGTATGCCGCCTAAAAGCTGACAACAAGCAACAGCTGCAGAAAGAGCAAATGAAATAGTTAACTGCTTCAGCATTATATGAATTTCTAAGAATCAAATGCATGAGAATGCGCAATTCATTGCCATATAACGCAGAGACAGCAGCACTTTTTGCACTTCGACGCCTGTAAGTATGCTGCTATCTACCACTGGTTTCCTTATTTGCAAACTCCTCATGCGAAAGTGCGCAGCATATGGCTTTACAATCTTCACATTTCTCAGAACGAACTAAATTGGAATGCGAATACGAAGAAGAGCACCTATATACCTACTTGTATATATGTGTGTATACATGTATATGTAGCAGTGCGACTAAATGCGGAAAGCCAAAAGCATGAATGATATTTCCATGTACAGCGTAGAGGCAGATATACACATACAAACACACGTGCTGTGCTATTGCTTTTACATATACATGTATGCATGTATGTATGTATATGATTATATCTGCGTACTTTCCTATTTGTTTGGCACCTCGAAGATCATAAATCAATATCCTCCACACTTCTTACTCGCCACACAAAAGTATAGAGGAAATAAGAGTTTATGATTTATGGCACAATCTGTGTGCCATTTGAGCCTTAGTTCATTGCGGCCAAACTTGCTATGCAACACTTGGCCACTTTTGTTACTTTGTACTTTGTTTCAAGTTACGCATTTTTGTACGTAGTTGGATGTCAGAAGGAAATGTGACCGCAATTGCACTCGGTCTGCATTGTTAGAGGACCCAGGGGATGATTTAGTTAGAAAAGGCTTGCCGCAATGGTATTTATAGCCAATTTGAATAGCGATGAAAATGTGGAGAGTGAAATTGGATTTTGCTGTCACTGAGCACAGCATTGAATGAACGCTTTATATGTATGAGAATAGTGGAGAGTTGAGAGAAAAGCGTGATAGTTAGCACAATAAAGATATCCATTAGATAGTTAATAAATTTGGAGCAAATTAATCACCCTATCGAAATATTGGCGGACGCTGTAACCGAATAGGTTGGTGAGTGACTACCATTCGGTAGTGCGCAGGTTTGGATCTCCGTGCATGATACACAAAAATTATAGAAATATTTTTTTTCTTTTGAAAAAGCTCCCCATACAAAATAATTGCCATTCGGAGGTGACTCAAAACTGTAGGTCACTCCATTTGTGGAACAACATCAAGACGCACACCACAATTAGGAGAGGAAGATTTTTCAAAGACTCAAAAATGGAAAATATATACATATGGAAAGATTTATAATCTTTGCAAATGGCTCCGACTTTCCAAGAATAAGAGCAGAGGTTCAGAATTGAATAAAGTATACTGGGGTTAAGGAGCTCTATGATTGTATCCTATACTGGTATACAAATGGCTCTAGGACACTAAAAGGCGTATACATATAAATATTTGGCTCCAGAAAAAAGCGTTCTGTGCCGATAGGTAGTTTTCCAAGCATCTTCAAAGCGGGGATGTGTGCCATCTGTCTACATGCAGAGATCAATTTAGATAGGAATCTCCCGTATGAGCGAATTGCCATTCTGAGCGACAGTCGTGCGGCCTATCATCATCTGAGATTAAGTTCTCACTGGCCCTTGAGGGTATCGAAAAACTGAATTTGTTGGGAACGTACAATCGCATCCGGTTCATTTGGCTCCCAGGATACTGGAGAATAACTGGGAACAAAGTAGCGCATGTATTGGCTAGAGAGTCTGTGGTTTCGTTGTCAATACGCCCTAGTCCTTCTTTGCTATGGGATAACACAGCATCAAGTTAAAGCTAAGGAGTTAAGAGCTAAGACTAAGGGAGGTTTTTTTTTTTTTTTTAGTCAGGAGGTGTAAATCTAAATGGCTGAAACATATCAAAGGTGCCGACCAATGGTATGTGGGGCATGTACCCACAAACACTATAGCATTCCTTCTCCTCGGCTGATTTCCACCCTGGAACCGCGTTAGCATTTCTTCAAGGTGGAGCCGCGTTTATGTCTACTAACACAAAAGGTTCCTGCGTCCAGGTTCCGCTCCTGTGGGCGTATGGAGATTTTACGCCGTCGATAGTATTCACTCCTCCCACTGGCTTCGAAAGCGGTTGTGGGAGGAATTAAACATCGGAGAAAATGCAATAGTCCGATACTCACAAACTATTGTCTTGTCTAAGGGAGATTAGCTGGCACCAAGTTATGAGGCTACGCAATGCGATATTGTTACTGGGGGCCCGTGCAATCAAAAAAAGTTTAGGAAACTCATAATCCTTCTTAAGGATAAACTGAGAAAGGTTGGGTTAGGTTAGCCTAGGATAAATGACTGCCCTTGCGAGGCGCCCACTTGGACAATTTGTGAGTTGCGATATCACAGAGGAGGTTCTCACCAGGCAGGTGGAAAAAAGGAGGAAGTGGCTTTGGCTTAGATGACGACCAAGAGTGGCGATTTACGTTCGTATTAATTGTTTCAAGCTACTGATGAACTTCACCAGATGTGTGATATTTAAACCCCAATATTCGCAGGTGTAGCGAAAGAGTGAGGATCCAGGTATCTAAACCTTTGTCCGATGAGAACAGGGCAGCCGAGAAGAATACGCTGAGACAGCTCCTCCATATAAAAGGACTTGAAGCATTCCCAAGTCTTACCGCATGGACACCTAACGGGCAATGCCCTATCAGATTCAAGAGCTGCGGCTTTGTTAGCCATATAAGTCCCTCGATACCTGAAAAAGTTCACGAGCAGGTGTTGTGATGAGTAAAGAGCACAAAAGACCATGAAATCGAAGTGCAAACCACAAACCAAATCTTCTTATCTATCTAATGGCACCCACGCCATGCACCTTAGCTAGAATGAAAGAAATTAGTTTCACACTAGAAATCGAGGAATTTCTGATGATGTTGAATACCTAGAAACAAGAATTTCAAACTATAATTTCTAACAAACAGAATTTATTATTCAACATTTCACATTTTCCAATAACAATCAAATGCCAGCATTCATTTCCATCTCTCAATGTCCAACAATCAATTCTCGTACCCCAAACTATTTGCTGGCACGCTGATGATGCTAAATACGCCTCTAAGGCCCAAGCAACTGGCACGTGCATTCCATCAGCAGAAAATGGTAAAACCCAAAACAAATTATAAAAAAAAAAAAATTGTGAAACTGTCACAGCGAATAAAAAATTGCGAAGAACGCAGTGATGGAATGGTTGGTGGGGATGGTGGGTTGAGAGGTAGGTTGAGTTCTTGGTTGCTTGGTTGGCGCCCTTTTTACTTTGGCTACAAACAATGTTTCTACAAAATTGTTGTTATTGCTTTCATTGTTCTTATTGCCGCCGATGCTAAGGCAACACGCTGCTACTGGCTGCTGCTGCTTCTGCCGTCGTCCATAATAGAGTTGGGAATAATTTTGACCAATTTATTAGTGAAATGCGTTACTGAAATTTCGCAGAGCTACCCAACTCATGCCTTTTTGCGGCCATTGCTTTTGTGTTGGTGCGTTTTTGTTTTTTTTTTTTGTGCATATTTTGCTTTCCTCCTTTGCTTGCTGCTGTCATCATTGTTACCAGCCATTCGCAATTTTGTCATTCATTCCCTTTAGCCGCAGGGGAGTTACATGAATGCCGGTGCTTTGTAACAAAACTTTGCCAATATTTTGGATATTTCAATGTGAAAGTTATGCAAAAAAGGATGTGGTGAAATCTACGCTGAAATATTGCGCATACACATACATGCATGTATAGTAATACAAAAGATGTTAAATTGCCAAAAATGGAATAGAAAATATAAATAAAAAATCTTCATACAACATGAAAAAGTTGCTACATTACTGCATGCGCCAGCCAAATTGAAATATGAAGCAATGAATTTGAATTTGAAAGTGACAATGCAGTAATTCTCTCCCTCTCTCTTCCTCTCCCTCTCTCTCTCCTTATCCCCTCTCTTTCCCTCTTTCTCTCTCTCTCCTTTTCAGTGATGCTGCCCAAGCGAGTAGCCAAAAAAAGCCAAAAACGCCACTGAAAGAGCAGCTGGTAAGGGTTGCGACGAAATCAAAAAAAAAAGGTAGAATAAAAACAAAAAAGCAAAAAACCTTAAGGAATGAATAAAAAAGTGAACATAAAATATTATAAAGTTTTGTCAGTCGCTGCATCAAAAGTTCAAAAGTTATTTGAATATAATTTATTTTTTTTTCATAGTAGCGGCGAAATTGAAAATCAACTTTGCTCATTGCCTCATACTAGATGTGTGTAGGTCTATAAAGCGTAGCCAGTGGGTTTGTGCGTGACCACCACTCGTTTGTCCTGGAGCTTATTACTTATACTTACTGTGGGTATGTAACATCAAATGTTAAAGAAAGTTTTGTTTTTTTGAGAAGTTTCACTTGGATCGTCAATAGCAAATCCTCTGAGTGCATTTTTGCTACAAAAAAACTTCTCATAGGAAACCTTCAGTATAAACAAGATCAAGGCGCGCACACGATACATGACCGACAAAAAATAAAGGAGGGATGGAAACCAAGGAATGCACGCCCTCACATAACTTATATGCCCATACATTAAAAAAATATGGTGAATTTTCAAATTTCGTGGGCTGCATACATTCGACTTTCTATTATAATTTTTTTATGTTGGTACACTCGTCTCAAAGATATGTTCGCGGTTTTTGCAATATAGCAGGTTTAGTTTGTTTGTTGGAGGCATAAATAGGACAAGTGTTTTGTGTGTTCGGCGATTTTCTGCTATCGAAAACAATGCATCAAAAGAGTTGCATCAAATTTCGAATAAAAAATGGAATTAAAGACACTTGGAATGTTGACAGTGGCATTAGGTAAGAGTACTCTGAGTCAAAAAAAATACTTAAAACTGGTACAATCTTTTCACAGAAGGTCGAGAAGATAGGAATGACGATGCTCGCTCTGGACGCCACAGCACATCAACATCCGATGAAAATGTTGGGGAAATGAAGAAAATTTGTATGGAGAATCGTCGAATCACAATTAGAGAAATTGCTGAGGAATGTTGGCATATCAGTTCGCTCATGCCATGCAATATTTTCGGAAATTTTTGGGCATGAAGCGTGTGGCAGCGAAGTTCGTTCCAAAATTGCTGAATTTTGACCAAAAACAACGTCACATCGTCAGCATCGCGCAGGAATTGTTGAATGCCGTCAACGATGATCCAGATCTGCTTAAATGGATGATAACTGGTGACGAATCATGGGTATATGGTTAGGGCATCGAAACCAAAGTCCAATCGTCCCAATGGCAGAGTCCAACAGAGCCAAGACCGAAAAAAAACACGCCAAGTTCGATCTAATGTCAAGGTTTTGCTTACTATTTTCTTCGATTATCATGGCGTATTGCATCAGAAGTGCGGTAAAAAAGGAGTATTACCTTGAAGTTATGCACCGTTTGCGTGAAGCAACATGAAAAAACGCCCGAAATTGTGGAAAAAATGCATGGATTTTGTACCATGATAATGCACCTGCTCACTCATCTTTGCTTGTGAGGGATTATTTGGCCAAAAAAAAAAAAACACCGTTATCATGCCTCAGCCACCGCATTCATCAGATTTGGCCCCCTTCTTCTTGTTCCCCAACATTGAAGAGACCCATGAAAGAACGGCGTTTTGCGACGATTGAGGAGATAAAAACCTAATCGCTGAGTGATCTCAAGGACATACCAAAAAGTAATTATCACAACTGATTGGAGGATTGAAAAAAAAAACGCTGGCAGAAGTGTTTTATACCTGAGGGACTACTTTACTTCGAAGGAGATAAAATAGAAATTGATGAATAAATAAACATTTTTTGAGAAAAATTAAAATTCATCTTTTTTTTACACATCTCGTATACATATGGACTTATGGACAAAATAAGAGAATCGCGATATTTTGTACAGTTCTTTTGTTACCCAACCCCAACAACCTTATCCTTCCAATCCTTACTCCCGCACAAAAACTCAGCGCATTACTTGCATTGCGGCTGCTAAAACAAGCAAAAAACAAAAAAAAAAACAAAGAAAATCACACAGTTACACAAGGCATCAGTGGTGCCAACAAGAGGAAGCGGGTAATAGCGCACACACACCACTTTAGCGAAGTTCTCAACCATCTGTGCGATCCTTCTGGCAGAAATATGTGAGGCACAGATGGCGCTCCAAGCAGTAAGAAGGCGTTGTT
The DNA here is from genome assembly GCF_027943255.1 of Anastrepha obliqua. Lineage (NCBI taxonomy): Eukaryota > Metazoa > Arthropoda > Insecta > Diptera > Tephritidae > Anastrepha > Anastrepha obliqua. The sequence continues at coordinate 64,164,519 of NC_072893.1, read as the reverse complement.
CCTAAGCAACGACAGGTGCGCATTCCCACTACTTATGACTAGTAGCGGCAGGCTAATCACCTACCCTGCCAGAAAGCAAAATAGGTTAACGAAACCAACGCAAGACTAGGTCTTGTCGATACTTTATGCTCCCGAGTGGAGTGAACAAGGAAAAAACATCAGAATATCAGTAAAAATTCATTTAATAATTTTAGGTAAAGAAAAATCAAGATCGATAGATGTTGAGATTTGGTTAAATTCTCGAATAGCTCGAAAATATTCCCGCAGAACATTAACATTTATTTTCTCCAAAAATGACTGACAGTCATAAACTGCTTCTATAATGCAATAAATAAAAGCTAAAGATAATATAGGCTTTCTTTTGTTGAACGATTTCAAATTGAGCAGCGCTAAGCGTGCCTTACGAAGGCATAGAATCAAAGAAACCCAATGAACGTAAGGCAACTTTTAGAAACACCTTCTGCACGCGCTCTATCCTATCATTGCGGAACGTTTGGAAAGGACGCCAGATTATTGCAGCATACTTCAAATGCGAGAGAACAAAAGAGGTATAAAGCAGTTTTATGGTGTACGGATCGCCAAATTCTGTGCTAAAAAAAAAGCATTGCCTATGCCTTTGAAACGACTAAATTAACATGACTGATGAATGAAAATTTAATATCACAAATAACGCCAAGATCCTTAAATTCTTTTTAAACAGAGTCTTTATAAAATTTCTGGGTATGCAGTTTTATACGCCACTCAATTCTAGTGTAGCAAAGTGAAAGTGTGTAGCCCTTCATAAATCGCAATATTTTTTGACAATTTTTTTTTGCCATGCGATGTTCAGAATTTGCTTCCATACGAAGCACATGAGCGGAAGTTACATGTTTCCCGTTCAAGCTTACTTCTGGCGTGTAAGTGGAATTTTTAGCTTTGGCGCAATAAAAGATTTGTGGTAGAGTTGCATGAACAATATTTTTGTGGTACATTTTAATCCGCTTTATTCCTCCGTTGCGAGTATTTTTGGCGCTTTCACGCAAAAGAGACGAGAAAGGCGCATCCATTAAGGAGTTAAAAGGTTAAAATATTCCAAAAAAAAATGTTGCTATTGATTTTTCTATAAAACTGTGTCACATATTAAAAATTATATTTAAATTTTAAATGCATAAGGTGGCGCAAAATTAATCGTCTAATTAAAAAATCAAACAAAAAAAATTAGTTGGAGCTACGGAAACCTTTCGTTTGACCTTCACGTGCTCATTTTGCTTGTCTGTTAGTATACTGCAGCTGTCTAATTTTAGCACACCACTATTTCGGAAATGTCAAATATGACTGATGTACGACGCCATTTACAAAAATTATAAATCTTTCGATAGGGTGATTAATTTTGCGCCACCTTGTACATTCAAATTTTAATTATCACATAGTTTCCTATATTGATTTGCCACAACAAAGTGCAAGTGGGTGAAAACTTTGACCCTCTGTAAAATTTTCAAAACGCCGACCAATATTTTTTCCCCCCCCCATTCTAACAGCATCTATTGCCCAAACCTTGTTATTGTGAATAAAGTTTAATTTTATCACACAGTGTGATTTATCTATACAAAAAAATTGTTGTATATGTACATTGAAAATATTACCATAAAATGATTGCGCTTGCCTGTGTGTCTGTTAAACTTCGGAACGTATTGACTGAATTGAAACAGTCTTTCAGTAGTGGATAAAGGAACCATTTGAGCAGGTAAATAGGTTACATTTCTTTCGCAAAATATTAACCCACCCCACATGTGGCGCCGTAGCCGAAATAGTTGTAAAAATACTATTTGTAGTCCATTTAGGCTGACTTTTAAAACAAGTATTGGCTGCGCGAATATAAATGCTTTCCCAAAGAAAATTTACTATTAGATGGCGCTCGGAGCAAGATACTTTGAAAAATAGTGCAATGGTACCTCGACAGTGCATGTTGGTTCTAATTCAGAATTTGACACTCTGGTGTTAGAGACAGTTCACACTAAGCGGTGATTATGTAAACTTTGATAAGATCAGGTAAGATATCTGAATTTTTATTCGAGCTATTCATTGCCCAAATAGACGAATGGACGGACATCTTAGTATGTCTAAATCTATCCGTGAAGCTATTAGCAATTGGGTTCGTTATTTGTGCGTTCGAAATTAGTCGGAGAATGCCTGACTTCTCCCTCGATTGCATCCATATACTTCGATATTAGGCTCATCTGGGTTGCCTATCACAGCGGCATAGAGGAAAACTGCTAGGTAGATGAGCTGGCGAGGCAGGGGACGTTGGAGATGGTATCATCGCAAAACGAGAGGATTGGGGTTCAGTTAAGAATCCGTGGTCTAGTGTTGGGATAGTGCGCGAATTTGGAAAGTTACGAGATCCTTCAGACCACAGGTAGATCAGGGGCGTTCGAGGGAACTCCTAAGGCTAACAAAGTAACAGCTTTCGAATTTTGTAGGTATTTTTAGCAGGCATTGTCCGATAGGTATGAGTACCTTATTCGCAGCTGCCCTGTTCTCATCAAAGATTTAGGCATCTGGACCCTCACTTTTTCGCTACACCTGCATATATTGGCGGTTTGAATATCACACATCTGGTGAAATTCATCAGTAGCTTGAAGCGGGTAATACGAATGTAATCGGCCACTGTTCTCCGTCAGCCTCAAATCTAAAATCATTTCTTCCTTTCTTCAGATATTTGATTCTTTTCGTTCTGTTTCTCTAATGTTGGTAAAAATTAATAAGGATAAATTGTATCAAAAAATTATCTAACTAATCTATCTAATCTCAGCTTGCTTTGCGCCATTTCACAAGAACAAGTAAATTATTAAACACTAATAAATATCAGCAGATAAGGTCTGGGCAGTCAAGTGGGCTCTAGAGGTCGTTTTTTTCTATTTGCAACAGTAAAATTCTCACTCAAAGGACAGAGGAACTCTGAGTTAGAAGTTCCATCAAAGAAGATTACACGCACAGGAAACCATCTACCAGGGAGGCTACAATATTTCTCTTCCAGATACCTTTTTCACGAACCTTATAAGGATCTCAAATTTCGTTATATGTATAAGTCGAATGATGAATACGACTTTTCGACCTTAGTTCCTTTTAGAGGGCCATGCAAGTTAGAACAAACTGAGTTTAGCACCGTTAGATTCTGCAGTGGTAAGTCCATATCAAAATGAAACGAGACAAATAAAAAAAGCGAACCACATCAACCGTAACCGCAGTTTCCCCAAAATATTTTAACCCCCAACGCGGCTACTATGTTTTTTGTTTCAAAGAGATTTCTGAGAATGCTGTTCTAAGAACTTGAACTCTAGACCAGTGAAGGCATGTAATTCTTTTTAAATATCAGAATCTCAGTACCAGCCTAGATTACAATCTGATAATTTCTCTATGCATCTCTTTTAAAAAATTGTATGCGAATGAAATAAGGAAAATTTTTCTTTCGTATAAAATAATAACAACTACAAGTTACAATTGTTGAAGCCTAAATTTTTCTTTGCACAAATTATATCTACCGAATAATTTTTTTAGAAGATTTTTTTTAATTTATGTTATAAAAAACAAAAAAAAAAACACAGTTGCACTTTATTACCTAGAAATACTCAAATTGTCTTTTTCTTCGATTATTCCGTCTCTGCGCCTATTGTTATGCAAGCAATTAAACAAAACAAAGCTATAACGCCTTCACGGCTCATTGCACACGTTCTATGATTACCGTTTATTGACTCTACGCATCAAATATGCACATACACACACACATAAAACGAGCAGCCCTCTAATCTGTAAAAAAATACAAGCATATAACTCGGGACACATTTGGAATTCGATTTGCGCGCGAATCTTTGCCCATAAAATGGCAAATAAAAATAAAAGCAAACATTTCGCCACATGATGATGTAACAAAAAAATGGAAACGATGCAGCAAATGGACAAGAAAAAAATACAAAGCGTTGCTGCTGCTATTGCAAATAGAAATATCATACATAAGGAAGGCTACAACGGAGTTATGGAGTTGGCTCGTTTCGATGCATGAAGGGAACTGACTACACAGCACATACGAGGGTAAATGGGCGCAGAGAGAGCTATACAAACAATGTAGGACTGAACGCTCAAATCAATTGTTGGTGCATGGATGTAGTCAAGAAATACAACTCTGTCAAAGTCAGTGTTAAAATGGGATTTTTTCTATATTTCTGTGCAATGTTTAACGTTGAAAAAGCGAATTTCTTGTTGTAGGCAAGCAACCAAAATCATTTTATTTTTATAGGCACAACATTTTTGATAGTGTCTGTTTAACCTATTAACGACCAAATCAAAGCTACATTCACATACAATTTTGTATTGTTAATCAATACATTTTTCTTAGTGACTTGTTAACCCATTGATGACCAAAACAAAGCTACAAGGAAAAAAGATTTTGATATTCTCCAAGATCACCAAAAATCTGATAATTGTTGATCACAAAATTGTTTTTAGGACTGTTTAACAGATTCATGACCAAACGAAGGCTACATTCACATACATTTTTGTTACTGTTAGTCACCAAATTTGTTTAATGGGTGTTTAAGCCATTAATGCCCAAAACGAAGAAACAATCACATAAAATCTTATAATTGCTAAGCATTATATTTTTCTTAGTAATAGTTTAACCCACTAACACCCAAAATAAAGCTACAATGAACAAAGTATTTGATATTCTGCTAAGCATACATTTTATTTAAATGCCTAAGATTCCGCCGTAAGATTCAGCGCGACAGGCGAATTTACCTGTAAAACATTCGGACATACATAGCTCAGTAGGCAGAGGTTATAGTATCCAAACGGACTATATGACCCCAAAATGCAATTGGGTCAAGAAATTCCGAACAACAATAGGAGAAGAGGGGTGGAAAAACGGAATGAAACCTAACCCAAATACTCTTAATATATTTACCGATGGCTCGAAAATGGTAGATGCAATAGGGGCAGGGATCTATTGCGCAGAACTAGATATCAGGCAGCCATTTAAGCTTCCTGACCACTGTAGTATCTTTCAAACAGAAGTCTTTGCGGTAGGAAAGGCTGCAGAAATAGCAATCGCAAAGACATCAAGCAACTCCAAAATAAATATATACGTTGACAGCCAAGCTGCCATAAAGGCTATGAAATTTCATCTAAAAATGTTCTAAGAAGCAGAGAAGCCATAGAGAGATTAGCCGCAGACAGACGGTTGCATATTTATTGTGTACCCAGACATAAGGACATTGCAGGAAACGAAATTGTAGATGATGCTTTCCATTTAAATTCAACCGGGCTATTCGGGTCATGTTCTTCGATTTCGATGTAACTTAAATATGTTGCTCTCTGGTCAAAATAATGAGACACGTATTTTTTTGTTCGCCCGAAAAAAATTTTTTTCAAGAGTTATCGGCAATTTTGTTTTTCGCCTCAAACTCGATTTTTTTTAATTATATAAGAAAATTTTTTTTTTAAATGCCCATAACTTAGTCAAAAATGAACCGATTTTAATAATTTTGGGTTCAAAATGATCGTAATTACATACACAAGCGACTTCATGTAGAAACAATTGCAAAAAAGTAGTTGAAATTTTTTTATTTAGCAAAAAAGAAAAAAAATTGAAATTTTTTCGAAATTCAATATTTCAAAAAGTGTATTTTTTTTTTTTTATAACTTTTTCCAAATCAAAAGGACATCTCAAACTTTAATTGAGCTGCATGCCTAGTAGCTAAAATGAGTTGTTTTTGAGTAATGAATTTTTGAGTAAACACCCTGTTTTGCACTTTTTGTTTTTCGCAAAATAAAAAATTTCCAACTACTTTTTTGCAACTATTTCTATATGAAATCGCTCGTGTAAGTAATGACGATCATTTTGAACCCAAAATTATTAAAATCGGTTCATTTTTGACTAAGTTATGAGCATTTAAAAAAAAAAAAATCTTATATTATTAAAAAAAATCGATTTTGAGCCGAAAAACAAAATTGCCGATAAAGCTAGAAAAAAATTTTTTTTGGGCGAAAAAAAAAATACGTGTCTCATTATTTTGACCAGAGAGCAACATATTTGAGTTACATCGAAATCGAAGAACATGTCCCGAAAAGCCCTTTTGAATTGAAATGGAAAGAATCTATATAAGAAATTTTTTTTTAATTGCTCATAGCTTAGTCAAAAATAAGCCGATTTGAATGATTCTGGGTTCAAAATAATCGTAATTACTTACATAAGCGATTTCATGGAGAAATAGTTGCAAAAAGTAGTTGAAAATTTTTTCTTTTGCAAAAAACAAAAACTGCGAAACAGGGTGTTTACTCAAAAATTCATTACTCAAAAACAACTCATTTTAGCTACTAGGCATGCAGCTCAATTAAAGTTTGAGATGTCCTTTTGATTTGGAAAAAGTTATAAAAAAAAAAAAAATACACTTTTTGAAATATTGAATTTCGAAAAAATTTCAATTTTTTTTCTTTTTTGCTAAATAAAAAAATTTCAACTACTTTTTTGCAATTGTTTCTACATGAAGTCACTTGTGTATGTAATTACGATCATTTTGAACCCAAAATTATTAAAATCGGTTCATTTTTGACTAAGTTATGGGCATTTAAAAAAAAAATTTTCTTATATAATTAAAAAAAATCGAGTTTGAGGCGAAAAACAAAATTGCCGATAACTCTTGAAAAAAAATTTTTTCGGGCGAACAAAAAAATACGTGTCTCATTATTTTGACCAGAGAGCAACATATTTAAGTTACATCGAAATCGAAGAACATGACCCGAATAGCCCGGTTGAATTTAAATGGAAAGCATCAGATGAGATTACCAAAAGCGCTGTTTACAGACAATTCGAACAAGAACACGACATACTGAAACCTTTAAATACGGTATACAAGGACATCGCTGCGGACATGAATATATGGATAGATAGGAGGTGAAACAATCTAGCCACTTGCAAAACCGCGAAAATCATGTGCACACAGAGTGCAAATAAATACGTCCGATTTGTACTAGCTCTAGAAAAGAAAGCAGAACTATTGTAGGAATGCTGACAGGCCACAATTTGCTAGCGGCGCACGCATACAAGATAGGAATTGCAAACAACGATAGCTGCAGATTTTGCAATAAACTAGAAGAGAGGGAAACGATATAACACCTTCTATGTTCCTGTCCTGCATTAGCTAGAACCAGATTAAAATGCTTAGGAGCTTTACAATATGAGAAGTTAGGAAGCCTCTCGGGGATAGAGCTCTAAAGTTTACTTAGCTTCGCAAAAGACGCAGACGTATTACAAGAAGTCTACTACAAAGAAATTTAAGGGTCTAGCTTCATCTGGTAACACTGAGGATCAATAGGTCTATGTGATGGCTTTCAGCCAGCCAGGTCAACCTAACCTAACCTACATGATGCTTTCAGGCGCAGCTAGAACGATAAATGTGCTAACAAAGAAAGTATATATCATTGGTTAAGTTTTGTGTGATGGAATTTCATTATTTTATGCATAAATAATAGGACTATGAATAAGTTCCTTGCGGTTTTACAACAGATGGCGTAACTTGATTATTATTCCATCGATCCACATTTCCAAATATTCATTGGAGAGCTACTGTCGTAAGGCACAAACGTCAGTATAAGTTTTTTATTTGAAGCGTAAACAACAATATTTTTACCACACTTGAAAATGTCGAATTTCGTGCCAAATAATGTGTTTTTGCGGGGAATTCTTCTTCATTATTTTAATATGAAGAAAAAAGCAGCCGAAAGTCATCGTATCTTGGTGGAAGTTTATGGTGAGCATGCTCTAGCTGAGCGAACGTGCCAGAAGTGGTTTGCACGCTTTAAAAGTGGTGATTTTGGCTTGGAAGACGAAGAACGCGAGGGTGCGCCGCCAAAGTTCATGGATACCGTATTGGAGGAATTGCTCGATCAAGATCCGGCTCAAACGCAAGAAGAGGTTGCAAAAACTTTGGGAGTTGATCAATCAACCATTTCCAAACGTTTAAAAGCCATGGGAATGATCCGAAAGGTAGGCCATTGGGTGCCGTATGAATTGAAGCCAAGAGACGTTGAACGCCGTTTTATGGCATGCGAACAACTGCTTCAACGGCACAAAAGAAAGGGTTTTTTGCATCGAATTGTGACTGGCGATGAAAAGTGGGTCCATTACGACAATCCAAAACGTCGGGCAACGTATGGATACCCTGGCCATGCTTCAACATCGACGTCGGCGCAGAATATTCATGGCCTGAAGGTTATGCTGTGTATCTGGTGGGACCAGATGGGTGTTGTGTATTATGAGCTACTGAAACCGAATGAAACGATTACGGGGGATGTCTACCGACGACAATTGATGCGTTTGAGCCGAGCACTGCGAGAAAAACGGCCGCAATACGCCGATAGACACGACAAAGTTATTTTGCAACATGACAATGCTCGGCCACATGTTGCACAAGTGGTCAAAACATACTTAGAAACGCTCAAATGGGATGTCCTACCCCACCCGCCGTATAGTCCAGACCTTGCGCCATCCGATTACTATCTCTTCCGATCGATGCAACATGGCCTGGCTGACCAGCACTTCCGTAATTACGATGAAGTCAAAAAATGGATCGATTCGTGGATTGCGGCAAAACCGACCGAATTTTTCACAAAGGGAATCCGTGAATTGCCAGAAAGATGGGAAAAAGTAGTAGCAAGCGATGGACAATACTTTGAATATTAAATTTGTAACCATTTTACGTCAATAAAGTTTCAAATTTCGAAAAAAAACCGCACGAACTTAACCATAGTCCTATTATATATAATATTTTTGCAATAAATGACATTGAAAACTCCCTGTAAGAAATATAAAACGCTCAAAAAGAAAACAAAAAACTTAAAACTTGTGCACGTGAGCCTCTTCACATAAAAATACAGATAGCTATGAAGGTAGTCACCAGAACTGTAATGTAAAGAAAATTATTTGCTGTTTGTGTGGGCTCACTGCAGTGAAAGTGCTTGATTTTCTTGGAACCGACTTGACTAGAGTTAAATTTTTGGTAGACAGAGGATATTAGTGCCCTTTTCTCAAGTAATCACTAAAATTATAGCTTACTTTATCATGCCTATGAATATATTTTCGTTAATCTAAAAGCTTGATAAACTCTCGTGCTGATATATTAGGTGAAGTAACATAGACTCAATGTTTTTAATTTCGTTGATTAAAATAATAAGAATTGACGGTTATAATCAGCCAAGCGGCCACAATAACAAAGTTTGGTTTGGTGCGTGACTGAGCCTGTTTTTGCCATGAAAAAGCTCCTCATAAAAAATAGATATTTGCCGTTCGGAGTCGGCGTAAAACTGTAAGTTTATAATTTTTGCAAATGGCGTCGTAAGTTCATCCTTTTCGGTAACTGGAGACAAGCAATAGAGCGCATAAAGAACAAAATACAGAATTCTATAACTCGAAATCACTTTTTTCTTATTTAGTAAACAAGTTATTCAAAGCAAAAGTGGATGATTAATTTTGCGCCACTTTATACTAAGGCATTGCATATTTTGAAATTTATAGTTACGTTTAAAATAAAGTAAGATGAAGTAAAATTAATTTAGATTATGTGAATAGAGAACAACTGGTTTTGCTAATCGGCATTACCTCAAGCTTAGTTGAAGAAATGAGTAGATCTTTACGTTTTAAATTTCGAAACCAGCAAATTCATATTTATGGGACAGTTACAAATAAGTTCAAATAAGTTAAAAAAAATGTTAAGGGGTGTTTTAAATGGATAGTCTATCGACTTAATAAACAAAGTTCACTTTATTGGTTGAATGAGCTTTAAATCTGCATGCTCTGAATTTTTTTTTTAAATTCTGCATACAAATTTGATATTTTTATGTAATTTTTCTTGAAATTTGTTAAGTTTTTTGTTGATTTTGTTCAAAGTTTGAAACTTTGAGTCATAGAGTTTTTGTTGTAAAATGTACCAAATTTATTTTAAAATTCTGTTAAAAAAAAAAAAAATTTACTAGTAAACATTTTAGGTACTTTTTTTAAATTAAATTTTTAAGAATTTTTGAAGTTTGAGTTATAGAATTTTTATTGTAAAATGTACTAACATTTTTCTAAAAGTTCTGCGAGCAAAATTTTAAATTTTGATGTATTTTTTTAAATTCGTTAAATTCTTGCGCGTATTGTAAAAAGTTTGGAGTTATAGAGTTTTTGTTGTAAAATGTACCAGATTTTTTTAAAAATTATGCATAAAAAAATAAAAAAAATTTACGTGCTTCGTTTTTTTAATTTGTTAAATTTTGAGAATTTTTCAAAGTTTGGAAAATCAAGTTATAGAGTTTTTGTTGTCGCTTTATACAAAGTTTGAATTTATAGTTTTTGTTGTAAAATATACTGGAATTTCTCTAAATATTCTGCACGAAAAGTTGGAGTTTTTAGGAACTCTTTTTAATTTGTTAAATTTTAGTAACTTTTTACACAGTTGGGAGATTTGAGTTATAGGGGTTTGTTGTAAAATTCTACTAGAATTTTTCTAAAAGTTCTGCATAACAAATTTTAAATTTTTAATGCATTTTTCCAAAATTTTCAAAGTTTTTGTGAATTTTGTACAAAGTTTGAAGCTTCGGGTTATTCGGTGTTTGTTTTCAAACGCACCACATTTAAAACAAAAAAAAAAATATATACAATATATAAAAGCAAATGTAATAGAAAACAAAATACCAACTTTAAAGTTAATACTTCGTCGCCCTCCTTTTTTTTGAACACTGGTGTATGTACATACGTACATCCAACCAAATCCAGCCAAACAGCATTTGCGCACACTCCCATACAAACAAGCATTAGCATTAATAATGCAACATGACATTACGTGGCATGACTTTAAATTACGCCACAGCAGCAGCGCAAAGTGAAGCCTTGAATTTGTGCAGACATACAGAATTGTAGTCGAAGTCGGAGTCGAAGTCGAAGTAGTGTAAAAATATAATGTAAGCATTCTTGTAAATTATTCTCAAGTAAATAAAACATTAGACTGCAGCTATGTGATGAAACGAAGTTCAGCAAGGGTCAGTTCAGCAAAAGATGGCACGAACATTGAGCAGCAATAAAAAAAGGAAATAATTGATGATGCCATTTTATTTACTGCAGCTCATGGCTGACCTTCTTTTTGTTCTTTTACGTATATTTAACGAATTACTCACCGATTAGGAGGATTTAAAGCATTTGGAGTTGAGTGAAATTTCTAATATAGACATGCTTTTGCAGATAGTGTGTTTGTATGTATTTAAAGCTTTTGATCTCATTTGCTATTTGCTAACTTACCGATCCTTTGCGTCCAGGGAAACTGAAAAATACATCGGGTCCATTGCGATGCGGCATTTGACGTAACACATTCAGCAGTTTGGCAGAGTGACGTGGCCATTTGCCATTAACCGCTTTCATGGTGCCAAAGAGTAGTTTGAGCTCTTTCACTGTGATGCTGTAGCTGGCGAGTACGCCCAACATTTCGATGAGCAAATCTGTAAGAAAAAAATAAAAAAAAAAAGTGAATAAATGATAAATATACAGAAAGGCTGATAGGTTAATGAAAATTGTCACATTGCTGGGTCTATAAAGCAACTAGGAAAATTATTGCACGATTTGCTGTGCTGCTAATGCAGTGTTGTTTTGTGTTTTAAGTGGATAATTTATCCTAATGCTTGGGTTGCACTACGGTTTACCATCTTAAGTTATAGAAAAGTATAACCAAACTGAATGTCTACGGGCTCTGAAAGAATTGGTTTCTCCTAATTTACTTCACAGGCCTTTAATGCAAGCTTGTCTTGATGTTTATCTACTGGAACAGAAAATGCTAGATCGATAAGGAACTGAACTTGAATGGATATGAGAGTTGTTGCAGTCAAAAAACCACTATTTGCATAATTTTATGGGTATGCCCGGAAATCTCTAGGGCTTGGAATATTCTTTTATATCTTGAATAGACCTTCTTTTTATATAATTTTATTACCACAAACCTCATCATGTTGGTCTTATTGCCGCGAGGATGAGGCTTAAGTGGTGGTCTGACCCCACATCATAGGGACCAACCCAACACGAATTAAGAGGGAAGCTCTATATGGGGATTGACTAGTCATCCTTCTGCTTTACGGCGTATTTGGTGGCCATCCAATCACCATGCGAAGATCACCGTGCCAATGAAGATCCCTTAGTTATTCCCAAACCCCTGCCATCCCATCCCATTACTTCCACTCCTTGCCCACCTCCTAATCCAGGCTGTTATGCGACACCGTGCGCATTGGATGGTTTGCAGCCAGGGGATTTACCAGACCGGCTGTATTTCAACGGCGCCTTCCTAACACCGGGCCGCCTTAGGAAGTAACTGTGGCCTTGCCACGGCATGGCGCGCTGCTGTGGTTGACCGTTTGAATTCCTCTTTATAAGACCAATGCGCTCACCTCGTCGATCGAGCAGGTGGTCGTACGAAAAAGATGAGTACAAACTATAACATAAGCGGCAAAACTTCCACTGTAGCGGGAGAAGGTTTCAGTGGTCGCAATGCTACTGCCAAACACACGCATAACGTTCTTCATCGCGGAGGTGCCATTGCCAACGAAGACTCGGACACCAAAAGCGTCGGGAGCACAAATACAGCTGAGGCAGAGGCTCTTCTGCGTTCTCCGGCTGGGCCCAATGATTTTGTTTCGGATAGCAAGAACAGGCCAAGTATCAAGCCCGATAAGGAGAAGCTGAAGGTCAAAGCTCGGTACAAGGCCACGGTCAAAGTTTGTGACCGATTTGGCAGCAAGTCCAACCTGACGAAGCAGGAGGAGGAAAAAAAAAATGGCCGGGCCTTCTACGCAGCAAAACCAAAGTTCACAGCCTCCAATCCGAAGTATGCGAACAAAATCGAAGAAGAACTAGCCATTAAGAGATAGTGCCATCGAAAAATCAGAAGCGCAAGCACGAGATGGCTAAACCTAAAAACGGAGACAAGGAAAAACCTATGACATCGAAAGCAGCGGCAGCGGCCATTGAAATTGCTGAGAAACACCTTATAGTGGCACGCACTGACCGTAGTGATAATCTGGGGCGAATGTCGCAGGAACGGTGAAAGGTAAGGGAAATTAAGCTACTCGAAACCCTTTTTATGAAAATGGACGCAGAGCTGAACGCGCCCATACCAGAATTTGACAGAGGAGGAGGATGGTTCAGCGGCGTCAAAATTATAGAATGTAAGATTGACCCCACGCTCACATGGGCCTGTGGGAGAGAGCATCACTTGAAATTGTTGACCACAGCTGCATCAATACCGAAAGCAAAGGTTTTCATTCCGCGAGTGGTAAAACCGGAAAATGCACTGCCACTACTAAAAATCTAATTCTATCTTATGTAAAATCGCTTTTTAGAAAAACTTTGACCCCAACGTCACCTTGGAAGTCTATACCTTTTCAACTTCAAATTGGGACTAAACAACTTCAAATTGGGACTAAACAACTTCAAATTGGAACTAAACAACTTCAAATTGGGACTAAACAACTTCAAATTGGGAATAAATACATTCAAATTGGGACTAAACAATTTCAAATTAGGAATAGACACATTCAAATTGGGAATAAACAATTTGAATGTCTTTTAAACTTTAGTCATAAGGATTGTAATTAAATAAATAAAGAATGCTGTGCGTAAAACCGATATTTTTGTTGAATTTTATTTTTCTTATTTTATTCATATTTTATTAATTAATATGACACCGTGAAATGGCTTACATTAAAAAAATTGAAGCTGATAATATTAAAAAACAAATTCAAGCAATGTACAACAAGAATGAAGATTGGAGAGCACTATCAAACACATTAGGAGTAAAAAAGTCTACTGCATATAGGTGGGTTAAGGAAAACCCACAAAGTGAAAAACAACGTGGAGGAAAAAGGAAAAATAAAATAACAAATGAACATCATTTTTTAATGGAACAATATATTGAAGAAAATCCAAAAATAACACTAAAACAACTTAAAGAAAAATTCCAGCACCATCATCACGTTAATGCCTCTACAGAATGTTTCCGCAAACATTTAGATAATTTAATCTATACATTGAAAGAGATTCGAAATGAACCTGAATGAGCAAATAATGAAGAAAATAAAAGAAAAAGATGTGTGTATGTTCAGAAACTTTTAGAATATCAATCGGAGAATAAACCAATTATTTATATGGATGAAACCAATTTTAACTTATTTATATCCAGAAAACGAGGCCGGTCCAAAAAAGGAAGCCGTTGTACGTATATTTCAGCTGGAAGTCGTGGAGCTAATATTCACCTAATTGGATGTATAGGAAATCTGGGTTTAATTCATCATGAAGTAAGAAGAGGTGCATTTAAAAAAGCAGAAGCTAATGAGTTTGTTCGTCGTTGTCTTCGTAATGCTCGAAATATTTACCAATCACCAGTAATATTGGTAATAAATAATGCACCTAGCCATACTTCCATTGAGGATGTCTTTGCAGAAAACGAATTTGTTGATCACCGCCTGCTGAGATTAAGTCCATACAGCCCAGTGCTCAACCCAATTGAGCTTGCCTGGTCAACCCTGAAAGCTGGTGTAAAACGTGAGCTGGCAATTGAACTGCCACAAATTTTGGCTGGCGAAAATAGAGTAGATATGACTCAAACTGAGTATCGCCTGCAACGGCTAGAAAATGTAATACAACCGAACATCGCCAAATTAAATGTAGCTACTTGTGCCAAATATGTCGCCCAAGTCCAAAGATTTATACCAGATGCGTTAAATATGAATGACATGTCTTTTTAATCATATGTAATAATTATTTGTATTAATCAATTTAATTTGTTGTGTTATTATATATATATACCTTTTCAATTATTAGTTGTGTTATTTGTTATGATGATTTATAATGTTTAGTATGTTACAATAAATAACTTCAAATTTGCATCAATTTAAAAATGCTTAATTTCTACTTAAAATGCTAAATTCCAACTTAAAATTCTTATTACTAAAGTTGAAATTGTTTATTCCCAATTTGAAATTGTTTAGTCCCAATTTGAATGTGTTTATTCCCAATTTGAAGTTGTTTAGTCCCAATTTGAAGTTGAAAAGGTATAGTTTTTACTTACATATTTCTTTCCATGTACCTAATAAGTAAGTCAATGTGCGATGAACCAAATAGTTTGAACAATGTCGTTCATTTTTTTTTAAATGCAGGATGTTTATAGACTTGAATATAATAAAAACTAAATAAAAAAAACTTTTTTTCTTTAGAAGTACATCTTCTATGAAAAAAATTACATTTTTGGTTAAACATTTTTGAAGAAAAAAATTATTTTTGTTATTTTTAATTTTTTCTTATTTTTCTCATTATTAGCTGCTACTTGCTCAGTAATCCCTTACAGTTTCAGGAATTTTCATTTTTGCATATTAAAATATGTCCAAGGAACCAGTGAAAAATCTGTGGAAAATTCAACTCATATCGCCCGTTTGAAATTCGAAGAAATACAACTTCTAACAAAACAATTAAAATTAACTTCTTAAAAAATTTATTATCCTAAAAATAAAAACAAAAATTTAGAAAATTGTTTAAAGGAACAGCATATATTTCAAATTAAAAACCCCTGTACCAAACATTGAATATACCTAAAATTTGTAATTTTTTTATTCTATTTTATGTGTCTACTTCTTATTACACTCAAGCTAAAAACTACTCAATTTGCAGAAAAATTTACGATAATATCAAAAATACTTTGATCAATTGACCTTCCTGTAACACAGGAATATTATATTATATTTATTTTCCAGTTCGCTTTCCTATCTCGACTGAGACCCAGAAATACATCTTCAGTTGAGAAGCGGGCGAAATTACTGATGGTATCAGGTCAGCCCATAAGTTCGTGCGTTTTTTAAAGGGGGTTTTAAAATTAATGAAAAAAATGTTTTAAGTATTTATTTATCGATAATATATTTCACTTCATTATTTACAATGTCTTCCCAATAGGCAAATTTTTAATTCCCTGCTCAAAAAATTGTTTGTCTTTGGAGCCAAAATACGCTTCGATATCGCTTTTTCTAGCTTTTTTTGAGGAGTAATTCTTGTTACTCATACGGAATTGGGGAAAACTACTTTAAATTAATATATCAGAGACAGAAAAAGGCGCCATGGGTTTTTCCGGTGGATATCCAATTTGATGCTGCCATTTTGAATTTTTTTTTATTTTTATTACGCAAATCTACTACATTACAACTCGTAATTTACGTCATCAAAAAATTAACTTGGACATTTACTTAATAGAAACGTATCGTATAGATAAATTCCTATAGGTACATATTTTCCAAACTTTCAGAAGCAAGCAACACCATAAAAGTACGTTGTTAAAAAATAAGTACTTATGAAAATGCTTGTGCCAATACTAACACATACGCTTTTATTCTTCTACAACTTTAGAAACTTGTCATGAAGTTAAAAATAAAACGAAACATGCTTACAAACTTGCAAAGAGAGTGTTGCAGTGTGTGCCGTACAGTTCTATTTTCAATCCACTCAATTTTATGGACTCAAGCGGCCGTTAGCATGAGCAAATAAACTTGAAAGTTTTAATGGCAACAGCCACTTGCACAACGGCTTGTTGGCTGCATACATATAAACACTCACAGGCATTTCCAATGCAAACATACAGAAAGCAACGAAAAGAGAATCATTTTAATGCCACAAATGCGCTCCGTGGCAATTGTCATTTTAAAGTAAAACTTCAATATAGTTAATAACGCAAAGCGATTTGGCAACTTGTTGTGACAAAAATGATAGCAATAGTCAGTAAATGTAGACATTCTTGGAATTTTATAATTACACCATAAAATGGTAAGAATTCAAGCTGATGATGGAAAAAATCGAAGTGCGGAATAGATGCCGAAAAAAGTTTATACTTCCACAGGGTCCGAACTAAAGTTTTCGCTGAGCTGTAGCAGTGCATTTAAATGCTTAACTTTGCACGAAATGTCCGAAATGTCCGAAGCCCGCTAACTCACTTTTAGAATGGTGTTACTTGGCTTAACAGAAAATGTTATGCCAACAGTAGCCATAGCAGTAAGAGCAATGTAGAAGGCAGTGTGGGAAATATGCAAGCGCAGGTGGGATAATTTATTAAGTGTTGTAGAATTTTCCTACAGAAAACCAGTTTTACCTTATTTTCAGCATAGTTCTTGAGCATTTGTAAAGAATAAGAAAATACTCCCACCATTTCGAAAATCAGAGGCGAAAAACCAAATTAATGAAATTGGACGAGGCAAAAAAATAATAATAATAAATATATAAATAAGAAATAAATAATTAAATGTTAATAAAAGTAAAAATATATGTAGAAGGCTTAAAAAGAATTCAATTACAATAAATACAAAGCAGAATGGGAGATAACCGCAGAAAAGAAAAGAAACCTAAAGAAAGAAAAATAAATAAATAAAAAATAAAAAATTAAAAGTGAAAATATCAATAAAAGTTAAAATAAAAATAAAAGTAAAATAAATAAATTACATTAAAACGCAGAGGGCTGTGATAACCATAAAAACTAAAGAAAACTAAAAACATAATAATAAATAAATAAATATATGAAAAATAACTAATTAAAAGAGAAAAATATTAATAAAAGTAAAAGTAAAAAATTAAAATAAAAGTAAAAACATAAAAAAACCTTTAATTAAATTAAAGTGCAGAGGGCTGTTGTAGCCATAAAAAACTAAAAACAAATAATAATAAATAAATACAAAAGAAATTTAAAAAATAAATAGCTAAAAGTGAAAATTTTAGTGAAAGTAAAAATAAAAATAGAAGTATAAAAATTAAAAAACAATTAAACAGAAAATTTTGAACGTTGGGATTAACATACAAAACTAAATAAATAAAATTAAAATTTAAAAATATATTATATAAATAAAACTGCAATTGAGCGTAAAATTAAAAATAAAATGTATAAAATGAAAATAGAAAGGCAAAATAATTGAATGAAAAAATGCAGAGAGCAGCGACAGAAAACAAGAAACAAAATATAAATAAAAACACAAATAAAAAAAATAAAATGAAAATAAAAAAGCAAAATAACGAAAATATGAAGAGGGCCGTGACAGAAAAAAAATATATAAAAAAATAAATTAATAAAAATAAAAAAAAAGCTAAAAACATGTAAATATAAGAAAAAGTAAAAAACAATATATACAAAGAAATGTAGAGGCCTTTAATGACTTATCATTACAATCACATAAATGGTCTTTCAAAAGACGCGGCTAATTTAAAAATAAGTTATCTAAATATGTATGTAGATCTTTCAGATTTCATTATTTTTATTCGAAGCAGTTATACGAACAAAATGACATCATTTAAATGTCCACCATAAGCAGCACGTCCACAGATAAAATCTGCTAAATAGTTGATTCATGAATATCTAGTTTTTAAGAATGTCAAGATATCGATGTTGAAAGTTGTTCCGCAACTCTTTGCGCTATAACAGTAATTTTCTCAACAGAACGTCCAGTTCTTGGTTTAGTAATACTAATAAGACACATCCGAAATTCCTTATATTTAGTCAGATTTTGAAATGAAAAAAGCCAAAATATTGATATTGTTTTTTTGTTTTTTTTTATTTTATTTTTATTTTTTCCTTGTTCACTCCACTCGGGAGCATAGGGTCTCGACAAGTGGACCCAGTCTTGCGTTGGTTTCGTTAATCTATTTTGCTTTCTGGCAGGGTAGGTGATTAGCCTGCCGCTACCAGTCCTAAGTAGTGGGAATGCCCACCTGTCGTTGCTTAGGAACAACGCCTTCTTGCTGCTTGGAGCGCCATCTATGTCTCACATTTTTCTGGCAGAAGGATCCCACCGGTGGTTGAGGACTTCGCTAAATTTGGTGTATTCGCGCTATTACCCGCTTCCTCTTACTGGCGCCATTGATGCCTTATGTAACTGTATATTTTCCTTTGTTTTTTTCTTGTTTTAGCAGCCACAATGCAAGTAATGCGCTGACTTTTTGTGCGGGAGTAAGGATGTAAAGGATAAGGTTGTTGGGGTTGAGGAATGAATTATTATTCTTATTATTATTTTTATTTTTTTTTTTTTCTGAGAAACTAGGAAAGTAGGTAAGTTTGGAAAAGTGCGAGGACCGTGCTTTAAGTGGGATTCGAATGTACAACCTTTGCTTGTTTTACTTCTTACTAATTTATTTTTTTCTCAAAACACCTCTCATATCAAAATCTGGCACACTTGCTTTGCCAATAAACAATAAATATTATATAATAGGACTATGAATAAGTTCGTGCGGTTTTTTTTTCGAAATTTGAAACTTTATTGACGTAAAATGGTTACAAATTTAATATTCAAAGTATTGTCCATCGCTTACTACTACTTTTTCCCATCTTTCTGGCAATTCACGGATTCCCTTTGTGAAAAATTCGGTCGGTTTTGCCGCAATCCACGAATCGATCCATTTTTTGACTTCATCGTAATTACGGAAGTGCTGGTCAGCCAGGCCATGTTGCATCGATCGGAAGAGATAGTAATCGGATGGCGCAAGGTCTGGACTATACGGCGGGTGGGGTAGGACATCCCATTTGAGCGTTTCTAAGTATGTTTTGACCACTTGTGCAACATGTGGCCGAGCATTGTCATGTTGCAAAATAACTTTGTCGTGTCTATCGGCGTATTGCGGCCGTTTTTCTCGCAGTGCTCGGCTCAAACGCATCAATTGTCGTCGGTAGACATCCCCCGTAATCGTTTCATTCGGTTTCAGTAGCTCATAATACACAACACCCAGCTGGTCCCACCAGATACACAGCATAACCTTCAGGCCATGAATATTCTGCGCCGACGTCGATGTTGAAGCATGGCCAGGGTATCCATACGTTGCCCGACGTTTTGGATTGTCGTAATGGACCCACTTTTCATCGCCAGTCACAATCCGATGCAAAAAACCCTTTCTTTTGTGCCGTTGAAGCAGTTGTTCGCATGCAATAAAACGGCGTTCAACGTCTCTTGGCTTCAATTCATACGGCACCCAATGGCCTACCTTTCGGATCATTCCCATGGCTTTTAAACGTTTGGAAATGGTTGATTGATCAACTCCCAAAGTTTTTGCAACCTCTTCTTGCGTTTGAGCCGGATCTTGATCGAGCAATTCCTCCAATTTGGCGGCGCACCCTCGCGTTCTTCGTCTTCCAAGCCAAAATCACCACTTTTAAAGCGTGCAAACCACTTCTGGCACGTTCGCTCAGCTAGAGCATGCTCACCATAAACTTCCACCAAGATACGATGACTTTCGGCTGCTTTTTTCTTCATATTAAAATAATGAAGAAGAATTCCCCGCAAAAACACATTATTTGGCACGAAATTCGACATTTTCAAGTGTGGTAAAAATATTGTTGTTTACGCTTCAAATAAAAAACTTATACTGACGTTTGTGCCTTACGACAGTAGCTCTCCAATGAATGTTTGGAAACGTGGATCGATGGAATAATAATCAAGTTACGCCATCTGTTGTAAAACCGCATGAACTTATTCATAGTCCTATTAACTTTTTCTTTGCCGTATGGAATTGTCTGTCTTCAATCGGTTGCATCCTACTTAGGAAATAAAATACCACTCGCGGACTAAAATGGACAATACCTACTTGGAGGTGTAGGAGGTTTTAGGTGGACCTACTTATCCGAATATCATTTGCTGATGAGCCGCCAAATTCGGTAACGGGATCGTCAAAGTCTCAAATAAATAAACGAAAATCCTCGTTGCCAACTTTTGGATATCGCATAAGGATAGAGATTGTCTTTTGCTACGTAACAACGATAAGGAACAACGACTGTGATTTTTTATATATTGACGCCCTTTGCTCCACTAGGGGTTAAAGGAAGAAGTATTATATATATACTAGCAAACCCGGCCCGCTTCGCTGGGCAAAGACATGGTGGGTCCACGTTTTGGCATATATTTCGAGACCCTAGTCATCAATAGTTATGAAAATTACCCCACATTAAAGCACTTATCGACAGCTTTCATTTGATGCCCATATTGCACATCCACAACCAAAGGTTACCCGGGCCCACGTTTTGACCTATATCTCGAGACCCCAGTCACGGAGCGGCATGAGAAATACTCTGTACTAAAGCATTCACCAACAGCTTTCAATTGATATCCATATTGTACAAACACATTCTAGGGTCCACGTGTTGGTCTCTATCTCGGGACCCTAGTCACGGGCCGCATGAAAAATACTCTGAACTAAAGCATTCACCAACAGCTTCCATTTGATACCCATATTGTATATACACATCCGAAGGTTACCCGGGCCCACGTTTTGACCTATATCTCGAGACCCCAGTCACGGAGCGGCATGAGAAATACTCTGTACTAAAGCATTCACCAACAGCTTTCAATTGATATCCATATTGTACAAACACATTCTAGGGTCCACGTGTTGGTCTCTATCTCGGGACCCTAGTCACGGGCCGCATGAAAAATACTCTGTACTAAAGCATTCACCAACAGCTTCCAATTGATATCCATATTGTACAAACACATTCTAGGGTCCACGTGTTGGTCTCTATCTCGGGACCCTAGTCACGGAGCGGCATGAAAAATACTCTGAACTAAAGCATTCGCCAACAGCTTCCATTTGATACCCATATTGTATATACACATCCGAAGGTTACCCGGGCCCACGTTTTGACCTATATCTCGAGACCCCAGTCTCGGAGCGGCATGAAAAATACTTTGAACTAAAGCATTCACCAACAGCTTCCATTTGATACCCATATTGTATATACACATCCGAAGGTTACCCGGGCCCACATTTTGACCTATATCTCGAGACCCCAGTCACGGAGCGGCATGAGAAATACTCTGTACTAAAGCATTCACCAACAGCTTTCAATTGATATCCATATTGTACAAACCCATTCTAGGGTCCACGTGTTGGTCTCTATCTCGGGACCCTAGTCACGGAGCCGCATGAAAAATACTCTGAACTAAAGCATTCACCAACAGCTTCCATTTGATACCCATATTGTATATACACATCCGAAGGTTACCCGGGCCCACATTTTGACCTATATCTCGAGACCCCAGTCACGGAGCGGCATGAGAAATACTCTGTACTAAAGCATTCACCAACAGCTTCCAATTGATATCCATATTGTACAAACACATTCTAGGGTCCACGTGTTGGTCTCTATCTCGGGACCCTAGTCACGGAGCGGCATGAAAAATACTCTGAACTAAAGCATTCACCAACAGCTTCCATTTGATACCCATATTGTATATACACATCCGAAGGTTACCCGGGCCCACGTTTTGACCTATATCTCGAGACCCCAGTCTCGGAGCGGCATGAAAAATACTCTGAACTAAAGCATTCACCAACAGCTTCCATTTGATACCCATATTGTATATACACATCCGAAGGTTACCCGGGCCCACGTTTTGACCTATATCTCGAGACCCCAGTCTCGGAGCGGCATGAAAAATACTCTGTACTAAAGCATTCACCAACAGCTTCAATTTGACATTCATATTGTACAAACACATTCTAGGGTCCACGTTTTGGTCTCTATCTCGAGACCCTAGTCACGGAGCGGCATGAAAAATACTCTGAACTAAAGCATTCACCAACAGCTTTCATTTGATACCCATATTGTATATACACATCCGAAGGTTACCCGGGCCCACATTTTGACCTATATCTCGAGACCCCAGTCACGGAGCGGCATGAGAAATACTCTGTACTAAAGCATTCACCAACAGCTTCCAATTGATATCCATATTGTACAAACACATTCTAGGGTCCACGTTTTGGTCTCTATCTCGAGACCCTAGTCACGGAGCGGCATGAAAAATACTCTGAACTAAAGCATTCACCAACAGCTTTCATTTGATACCCATATTGTATATACACATCCGAAGGTTACCCGGGTCCACGTTTTGACCATTTTCCCGGCAAATTGTGAATCTAAACCATTCTCGAATCCCATTGAACACACACAAAAAATTTCATCAAAATCGGTTCAGTCGTTTAGGAGGAGTTCAGTGACAAACACACGAACATAAGAAATATATATATAAAGATTTCCTTTTTTATGTTCGCTGTAAAACATTTTATTTATTAGCCTAGAAAGATGAGCTAGCACCAGCCAACACACTTTCAAGACAGGCAAATGAAAATCCGCACTCACAATTCGCGTAGATTTTATTATGGTTTGTTTCACAGCAACAAGCTGTTTTAAATGTACAGTATGTATACATATGTATATATATTTGTATGTATTTGCCTGCTGCAATATTAGGTTTCACTTTAAGTGTCACCTTCCCTCGCCAGCACATACACACACACACACACAAACAAGAATGCGCCAATGCCCGCTGCCGTTAGAGTTGAGGTTATTGTCAAGTCAATGACTTGTAAGCATTAATAAAGCCAAAGCGTTTGTGCGTGACAGCATACCAACAACTAAATTTAACAAGAAGGGTGTAACTGTTGTTGGCAGCAGCCCATTGAAAAGAAGACAATGTCAAGTCTGAACCAAGACAATTCACAGCATTGCAACTGCCGCAGTCAGCATTTTGAAAAGTAAAGCAATACAGACAAATACGTGGCACACGTACGACTACGTCCGATCGCATTGTGTGTATGCCGTTCAAATGAAGCCACCGGGACGTATACGTGACATGCACTAAAGGCAAGTTTGTCGCACATCAAACGTGTGGAATCAGCCAATTTGGCGCAGCTAAAGGTTGAATAAGTGCAAAAAAAAAAACACCATGCACTGCTTAGAGAGAAATCGAGAAAAACAGGGAGAGAGGCAGGGGGAGGAATGAAGCAGCAGCGGCAACATCTGCAAAAATTAAGTCAACTCCACGATTCGCCGCACAATAAAGCCACCCAAACACTCGCCACTCGGAACTCATGCCAGAATTATGTGGCGCTGCCACTCGAACAGTTGAACTTTGACATCGAGGGTCGAGTGGCATGTCGTAGCATTGTTTGCCGCAAAATCAGCGTCAAAGAACAAAAGTGTAATTAACGGCTGAGGTGGCTCTTGCCTTTGCAAGCGTAAAGGGAAAAACAAAAAAATTATAATTTGCTTATGAACTCTTAGGAAGTCACAAAAGAAGCGTGTAAGTGTGACAATTGCGAGAAATCAAAGCAAATGAAAAAACAAACAGTGATATGCGGAAACTTAGACACCCAGCAACATGGCACGCTCAACTAGTGGGGCGGTAGAAAAATCACATTTTCGAGTAAACCCACATGGGTTGCATTTGAGTAAATGTATGCGCATGTATGACAACTTCTTATATGTACATGGATATGCTTGCTGCCAGAGGCGTGTGTTGTAGTACAAATTTACGCTAATTTGATATACTTTGACAATCTATGCGGCTTGGAGCAACAGTGAGTGGCAGGTCGGTGACTATGGCAGTGGAGTCAAATGCAAGGACGGGCAAAAGGGTGGCTCTCATCAACTAATTACTGTGCATGAGTGCCTATTGTTGAATAAACGTACATGTGGGGGTTTTTTTTAATGTATCGAAAAGTTCAGCCTGAGCTGTTGTTGTTTGTGAATAATCCATATGGCGGAAAACACGTCGGATGTACCAGCGTAAAAACTTCCTGGTTTCGATTCGGGTGGAATTTGATGAAGATGTTCTACTACAAAATATAGGAACATAAATTGCGCAAAGGCTGGAGAAGAAATATAGAGGGGTTTCTGAGTGGTTGAAAATTCAGATTTTTTGTGCAAGTATTTTTTCATTGAATTGCATTTCGGTGTAAAAGAAATTAAAATAAGGGATAAAAATCGATTTTTTTTTTCTGCATGTTATTGTAGTAAAACATTTCAAAAAATACCGTGTTAAAATTTTAAGTCAATCCGAGCAAAACTTTTTAAGTTATAGAGCATAAAGCCGAGCCGCCTCAAACATCTGCCGAGACGCAGCAGTTGCGCGCGTAGTCCGTTACAAACTTTAAACGCGGTTTTCTCGAACCTTTTTTTTTAAAGTGCGTAGTCATTGGCATTTGAAAACTACTCAACCGATCCTTTTGAAATTTTGCACACATATTTTACATATAAAAAACCTCCTCCCAACGTTTTTTTCGCCATTTTTTTTTTATATTAAGGTGGTTTTACACCTACAAAATGGCGGCATTTTTTCGTCAAAAATCACTTTTCACTTCAAACGACTACCAAATGGCTGAAAATGAAAATAAATCGTCAAAATAAACGTTGGGAGGAAGTTTAACTCATACTTTGAATAAATGATTCGATTTTTTTGATTTCAGATGATTCTACGCTGAGATATGCTGACTACTGCAAAATGTATTTTTGAAAAGACGTCTACGTAAATGTGCTCTCATTCGCTCATTTTGCAATATTTTTACATGAAAATTTTATCAAATATTCTTGAAATGTTACTTTATAATATGCAACAACTTTTAGTAAACTGACTTGAACCGTTTCGCTACAATAAATTCATGAAAAAAGTGTTTTTTTTAGCGTTTATCCCTTACCCTAGAATTTTTTATCACCCTTTCCGATAAAAGCAAAAATGAATTTTTTTTCTTTGTTTTTAAATTTCTGTTCAATTTCGAGTTTATTGTTTAATTTCGCTCAATTTCTATCATTTGATATTCCATAACTGCAGTGTTCATCGCGTTAGCGACCATATTAGACAGGAAACTTACGTGGAAACCTAATATTGAGGAAAGAGTAAAGAAGGCCAACGCTGCATTATATAATATAGTTGCAAAAAAGCGGTCGGTATTAAATGGGGATTAACACCAGGCGTTACACTTTGGCTATATACTTCAGTGGTTAGGCCAATCTTAATACTTGTATAGTGGCCTCTTGCTCAAAAGGCGAGTTACGCTTAAACCATGAGCAAGGTTTATGGACTAACCCAAACAAAGCGTTGGAAGTGCTAATCAATTCACCTGCCCTAAATCTGGTAGGGAAACACGTGGCCGCCTCGGCGCTCAGACCTAAAAGTATGGCGCTATGGAAAGACCGGTGGTTTGGCCACGCTTCTATTTTGCACACTCGGAATAGTCACAAACAAGAAATAGACTAGTGTATTCCTAGACTCACCTTCGAAAGGCTATTCAAGACGAGTATACCGTCAAGAAGGGAGTGGCAGACACCAAGGCCATGGAGAAGCAGGGAATTAAATGCTTATACAGATGATTCCAAGCAAGACGATAAGGTTGGCTATGGAGTTTTCTCGAAGGAATTAGCACTGGAACTATACGTTCGACTCCCAGACTACTGCAGCGCCTATCAGGCAGAGGTTCTAGCCATAAAAGAAGTGGCTACATATCCAAATACGCATGCCATAACAAAAATTACTGTAAATATATTTTCGGATAGCCAGGCGGCCATCAAATCAATGAATGCCGCTAAACTCAGAGCGTAGGTTGCACAGGAATGCCGGGCAGCCCTCAATGATATTAGTGTCGTATTCAAGGGGTCAGTCATATTTGGGTTCCGGAGCACAGAGATATTGAGGGAAAGTGTAAAGCTGATGAGTTAGCTAGGAAAACTGCTCTAAAACTGCTTAGTGATAAAAGCACCATTGGAATACCCATGACCACAAGTAAACTAATAATAAATAACCACATTATCCAAGGGGCCAATAGATGAAGAAACATGCGTAACAGCTAGGCTACTATGGCCGCAAATAAACAAGAAAAGAACAAGGGAATTGCTTAGTCTCTCAAGAGACAATATCTCGAAGGTCGAGGCTTGTTTAATCCGTCACTGGCTATTTGGCAGGCATCCCTCGAGACTAGGAGTTTTCTCCCATGAATATTGCAGAAGTTGCAGAGATGAGGAAAAGGACGAATCAGTTGAGCACTTGCTTTGCAATTGTCCAGCCCTAGCTAAAATCAGAGCAGGTTGTCTAGGTAAATACTTTTTTAATTCTCTTACAGATCTGTCTGGCGTGGGGTTGGGATCAATGCTACGTTTCATAAGAGCCACAAACAGGTACCACGAAGGAAGGTAAATGGGGTTCCCATGCAGCACAGTAGTATTACAACGGACCTGTTAGGTCTAAGTGAGTTGGCCGTGCAGACCGACCACCACCATAGCCTAACCTAACCTAGCGACCAGCCTAATGATTGGCCACATTTAATCATATTTTACTAACGTGGTCGCATTTCATCTCACTTACAAATGACTGCAGCAATGGTTTTATTATTACCATGACTTCAACATTTTCTGAACTTTTCTTCAGGATTTTGTAACAAAATTTGTTGCTAAACTTTACCTCCAAATTTATGACATGACCAGAAAAATGTATTTCCAAACAAATATCAACTGCAATAAAGCTAAATGGATGACTTTATAATAATTGGAAAAACATTTATGTGCCTAATAAGTCATTAACGTATAAAAGTTCATTACTTTTCTCTGAAATCGTTGCGCTCAATAAAAGTAGAAATTAGGCTTTTAACGCCCCAAAGTATGCAATAAGAAAATATTGGATTAATTATTACTTCAAACAAGACAACGCGTACGCACTCATACACACAACCCCACGCACACACACACGCATTGGCATTGGCATGCCTGCTAATGGGCCACTTCGAGTTCTCACACAAGTGCGAAGCATATTTTTGGGAGTTCATTAGCCACATATTTGGCATTAGTGCGAACTCCGAGATTTCTCAGCAATGCCAGCTTACTACTTACCACACTTCAACTTGACTTTAATGAATTACAAAATGTTCTAAGAGTTTTTGATTCCATATAAGATAATGGAGACGTTTGCATACCAGAAATATCTGCGTGAATATGTACACATGTGTGGGTGTGCGCTATTCACAACGAACTTGTGCTTTCAGTAGTTATCTAACATATGCGCTTTAATGGGCTGCGACAGTTTTAGTGATACGCACTCACCCATTAATAGACACAAGTACGGGTAAATGCGAATTTATTTATTTATGTGTGCGTGTGTGTGTATGCACGTATGCGTTGGCCTGACGTCAGACCAATGTCGTTTCCTTCTACTGAATCTTCTTCACTGGATTCTGTCTTTCTGTGCTACCTGCTGATTACTCACCACTTCTGCGCCTACTCATCAAACATTTACACATCCACACATCCTGCCTCAGATTTAAGTATTGAATTAATTGCTAACGTGTGCGCTATGCAAATGAGCGCACTAAAATGTCTTCGTTAGCATCGGTGGGTGGTGGTAGGAATGCGTGTGCAGGTATGTGTATATTCTCATATACTTGTAGGAATAGATGTATGTATATACATAAGTAAATTTACTTGAGTGTGTTTGTTCTAACTCACATATGCCTGCATGACTTTTATTTTGCTTTTATGCTTACGTTTAAGCGAATAAAATCAAGTGACTTATTTATATTTAATGGCATTGCTGGAATTGCTTCTGCAATCGTTGGTTTTCTCTGATGGAATTGCAAGCTTGGTAGTTAAACAAAAATTTTATTAGACACTTTTAATTGCTGCCACATTTTAAGAATTAAATACCTAAGGAAGAAGAAATGATTTGCGGTAATGCAAGTAGCTCAATCTGATATTGGGAAAATTGTAGATTATTTTTGGTTTGTTATGAAAAGACACTTTTTTCGACATAACAAAACATCGTAGGTAATCTAATTTAACTGTTTGTTAGCAAATAAACTTTAGCGTCTGTATAAGTTAGAAATGCCTGCAAGGATTTTATAATAAAAAAAAAGTCCAATATTTTTTTCCAACTTTTTATTCAGACGTGTTACTAAATTGAGTTCTATCACGAGCTTCTGCTGCCCTTGAAACTCGTTCTACGAGTTTTTATAATATTCCCATACGGTCCTCTGTCAACGGATCAGTGTATACCCTCGTTTAGTCCGACCGGAACCTTCTCCACTCATATTCCGTCAAGGAAGGAGTGGACGGGTGGCTACACTTGGGGACAGGGCCTGGTGAACTTGTTCACGGATGGATCGAAGTTGGAAGGAAAGGTTGGCGGAGAAGTATTTTGCGAGCAGCTCCCCATCAGACTCAAATTAAGGTTACCGGACCACTGCAGTGTGTTCCAGGCAGAGGTAGCCGCAATCAAGGAGGCAGCTGATTGGCTGCTCAAATGCGTACTAACAGTCAAGAAAGTATATATTTACTCCGACAGCCAAGCGGCAATAAGATCCCTCGGGTCAGTGACGGTGCATTCGAAACTAGTCAAGGAATGCTTGACCTCACTTTCGTCTGCGTCCGAATTCTTTGACATCAGCCTCATCTGGGTTCCTAGTCACAGCGACATTACGGGAAACTGTGAGGCGGATGAGCTGGCCAGACAAGGCACATATGAGGTGAATTCCCCGCGAAGGGAGAGAATTGGGATCCCCCTGAATACCTGCGGTCTGCTCGTGGAAAAATGGGCTCCGCGCCAGCTCAGCGAGCGTTGGGCTAGTACACAAACTTGTAAGGTCGCGAAATCCTTCTGGCCACGTGTGGATCGGAGGCGCTCGGGCGAGCTTCTGACGGTGACAAAATATCAGCTTCGAATCTCGTCGGTTTTCTCACAGGTCACTATGCGCGAGGAATGCATGCTGTGAGACTTGGAATCCCCTCGAATCCTTTTTGCGATGGATTTATGGAGGATGAGGTAGAATTATCTCAGCACCTTCTCCTTAGCTGTCCTGCTCTGCCGGAGCTAAGATCTAAGTATCTTGGCTCCTACTTCTTTGCCACGCCTGCTGATATAGCTGGCGCTGACATTAAAAACCCATTAAAAACCTGATGAATTTCATCAGCAGCATAAAGCGGTCGACGCAAACGCAGCATAGTCATCGTTCGTAATCCAAACGCTCCTAACCATCCCAGCACCACCTCTTCCCGCCCTCTCAATGTATCCCATCGGTCGTTCTCTTTCACCTCACCTCCTTCATAACGGTATCAGCGGCCGCCGTAACCGAGGGAACTCGGACATTACTAACATTCGGTAGTACTCGAGTTTGAAACTACGGTCATGAAACACCAAACAGTATTTCTGCCACGAAAACCATAAAAAGCCACCGATTGGAGGCGGCATACGCTCATCATCATCATTGTTTTCGTGAGAGTTCGAACCTTAGCTTTCCTAAACAACTTCCACCAATAATCTCGATTCTTTGCAGATATCCTCCGGTTTTTCTGTCCAAAGGCCATGGCGTCGTCACTAACTGTATCAAACGAGATGTTCCTTAAGCGATTCCGATCCATACTCAGAATATGTCCAACCCCATTAAGACGCTGAAGCTTGACGTAGTTGGCAATTTGCAAGTCGCTTTGCTCAGCTAGATATTCACCTTTGAAACGAAGGCGATAATTGACGTGATCAATTCGCACCGGTCCAAGAATGTAGCGTAGAATTTTTCAGTTAAATATGTTAAGCTTTTCTTCATCCATCTTTTATCTCCCAGGCTTCAGCAGAATAAGTAACGCAAGGCCAATTTTTTGTTATATAAAGTTTCAGCTGCATTCCCTTAGAAGGCAACGAAGAACATAAAGCGTTGTGTACCGAAAGTAAGACATGGAGGCATAAAACCATTTGTTGAAAAATATCAAGACACACATCACAAATGGGAGGAGAAGCTTGGTCAAAATACTCAATAAAGGGTGTAGTTTTCAAGTTTTTCCTGAACTACCTGGCCTAGGTTATTTTCGACATATTGGAAGAAATATTGTTTTGGGGAAAAGGAAATCCATTATTTTCTCGGTAGATGGTTGTAGAGATCGATATCTCGTAAAATATCGATCAAACAATTTAAAGTTTATACTCCTTGCCAAGGTGACATTTTCACTAAAAAAATTCTTTTGCTATTTTTTTGTTTGTTCCATTTAGTTGTGAGTTATAGGGTGTGAACAATAGAAGTCAGAAAATAGAAAATTTGGGACATTTTAAAGTTTTTGTTTGATAAAAGCGAAAATGCAATTCAGGCCGCTGAAATTGTAAATGGTGTTTATGGTGCCGGTGCCGATATTGTAAGAGCAAATCTCGTGCAATTTTGGTTTCGACGATTCCATTCAAGCATTTTTGATATTAAAGAAAATGTCGATAATGTCGCTGAACTCAGAAAAATAATCGAAGTTGACCGGCTTGTTAGCTAAATATGAACCATGAAACATAAAACAGTGCTAAACCATTTGTGCAAAATGCTGAATTCAAAAAGAAGCTGGATATTTGGGTGACACACCAATTAACATTAAAAACATGGTGGATCGAATTTCCATCTCGCCAAATGGAATGAAATCGACCCATTTCTTAAACAGACGGTGACTGGAGCAGCAATGGGTCACATACGACAATATTGTGTGAAAACAATCGTAGGCAAAGCGTGATAAAGCAGGTCAAACGGTGGCCAAACCAGGGCTAACGGCCAGGAATGTTCTACTGTGTATTTAGTGGGACTTAAAAGGAATAATTTATTATGAGTTGCCTCCGTATTGCCAAACACTAAACTGAGATCCCTATTGCCTACAGCTGGGCTGTTTGAAGATAGCGATAAATCAGAAACGACCAGAATTGGCTAAGAGACACACACGTTTGTAGTGACTCACCAAAAACGCCGGCAGCTGGGTTGGGAAGTTTCAATGGATCTACCATACACCAAGCGACCACCAGGCAACAAGCGACCACCACCTTTTTTTCTCATTGAAAAACTTCCTTCTCTCTGTAAAATGGCAATAAATTATACAACAAAACGGTGCATATTTAAGCCAAATCGAACAATCCGAAACATCTAAAATAAAGTTTTGAGTTTTAAGCAAAAATAATGGACTTCTTTTACCCCAAACTAATATTAATGTTTTTATCACTAATTCCTCTTATTTGTACTAATTTATTAACAAAAGATCATTACTTCGCTTTTTAAAACGAAAAATTCAGTACTTAAAGGGGTGTCTAATACTTTTGGTTAAGGCTGTATACAAGTGTATAGTTAATTGTTTATTTAATATAATGAAATATACTTATAAATAAATATATATATAAATGCCTTCAGCTGCTTAGTGTACATAAGCCTGGGAGTGGTGTAGAATAGAGGGATTATCAATCACCCTTTTCAAAACCACTATTATCCCATTTACAAAGAAAATGGTTATAAATATACCCACCCTAAGAATAAATGGAATAGACGTACCTCTAAAGGAAGAAGTTAAATATCTATGAATTATCTTGTATAAAAAACTCACTTGACAGGCCCACCTCAACTCAGTAATAAAATAGGCAACGAAAAACCTTTGCACAACAAAACAACTCTTGGGCAAATCCTGGAGTCTGAACCCTAAAATGACCTTCTGGATCTACACGCAAATGCTAAGACTTATTGTACTATATGGGGCTTTGGTATGGTGGGTTAAAACAAATCAAACTACTACTGCTAAACTACAAACGCTGGCATGGCGCTTTTAAATTTACCACCGGTACATTTAGCAATACAAGAGGAAGCTACTATGCCAGCACTCTCTTTTCATATGAAAGAAAAACTTAAACCCGAATGACCACACGGAACCCGTACTCAATTTTATAAAGAGATACAAGGTTGTCTAACTATAACCCAACTTGGATTGATGATGACTCAAAAAAATCGTACACAGATGGGTCCAAAACGCTCCAAGGAGTAGGAGCAGGAATAGAGGGCCCTAGATTACACAAATCTCTAACACTAAGTACAGATACCACAATTTCCCATGCAGAGCTCTTCGCCATAATGGAAACAGTGGAAATCATATCCAAAAGAGAGTTCGAGAAAGTAAAAATTTGAATACTTTCGGACAGGCAATCGGTTCTCAAAGCCTTGAATAGCTTCACATTCAAGTCAAAAGTTCTAATAGAGTGTAACAATGCACTCAACAAATTGGCCACTCATAATCAGGTCTCATTGATTTGGGCACCAGGACATGAGGGACACGAAGAAAACGAGAAGGCAGACGTGTATGCCAAAAAAGGGACAGAAGGGCTATTTATTAGACCAACCCCATTTTTCGGTTTTAAGAAAAGTAATATAAAAGAGAAAATCAAAAAATGGATCCAAACAAAAATCAGGGAATACTGGAGCAGCACAAGCGGCCTTAATCACTCCAAAACGTTTTTGAACTTCAATGCCAACAGAGCAAAATCTGCTCTGACACTAGATAAAAAGGGCCTCAGATTACTCTGTGGAGCACTTACAGGTCACTTTGCCTGTAATAAACACTTTAACACAATACGATTATCTAGTATAAGACTATGCAGTTTCTGCTGTGATGAAAAGGAGTCTATGGAACACTTAATCACCACCAGGCATTAGGCAACAGGAGACACAGAATCCTGGGTACGTACCTACTAGAGGAGGAATACCCACAATTGCTCCCTTCTAAGGAGCTAGTTCGATTCCTCGGTACACTAAATAATTATAATTAAGTAATTAGGGGCGCACAATTATACTAAGCTGCAAACCCAAGCGCAAAGCACTGGAGGCTGAACAATAAACAGCGGCACTCAAAGTTGCTTCAGCCTACCGCACTGACTGTCGCGCGGCAGTTTTTGTAAGCGTGGAGATACCTGTCGACTTTATGGCCTGGAAATTAATGGATACGTGGATTAAAAAAAAAAACACGCCACCACTAGCGCCGCGAAACGGAGATGCCAAACTATGCAGCGGTGAAAAGGCCGATGGGACACTGAATCGAGTGGCTGGTGGACAATGATAATTTCTATATCCTTTTTTATATTTTCTGCAGTAGGGGCTTCCAAAAGCTCTGATGGCCTGTTTGATGAAAATATTTCTCCCCTGATCTTGTTGAGTGCTCGGCATGTACCCAGGATGTGTAGCGTATATGTTGATGTGCTGTTACAATAAACGCAACCTGGATCGTAGCTTCTATTGAGAAGATGTTGGTATGAAAGTGCACAATGTCCGAGGCAGAGTCTTGAGAAAACTTTGAGCGCTGAAATACATACTACTACTATTACTACTACTACTACTACAACCTACCCTACGTTGTTTTAATTCTGTTAGGATTAATAAGGCGATACCGCTCCATAACTCTTTCTGTTGATTTTCTTTCATTTTGTAAATATGGCGTAATATATCATTTTTCTCGTTTTTCTCTATGTACATAGTAGCAGGGCCTATGCGGTACATTTTTAGCTTCCTTATCGGCTACTTCGTTGCCGTGCATACCGCAGTGACTCGGTACCCACATCAATTTTATTTTAGTCTTTTATGCAATCAGGGTATCTCGAATATATGCAATCAGCGGGTTTACGTTATCTGGGTTCTGTATCGCAATCATTGTTAGGAGGCTATCGGTGCATATGGTGTATTTTCCTTTTGACGTTACCGCCCATTTTGTTGCTTCTTTCACAGCATAGGCTTCAGCTGAGAAAATGGAGCAGTATGGTGATAGCAACCCTTTGCTTATAATGCAAGAATCGTCAGAAACGTCTGCATAGGCGGCATTAGTATAATCTTTAGATCCGTCGGTGTATACCAAAGTCCAACCGTTGGGGTAAAGTTTTGCGTTTTCGACTCATAAAAACTTGTTTGAAAGTATCTGCACAGGTGTAGTGCTTTGGCAAGCACATTAATTGGTCTTCCAAAAAAGAGGAATGTAGAGTACATGGGGGGTGTTTGCTAATTTTGAAGCACCTTAGTTTTATATCAGCATCGAGATGCGCCGTCTTTTGAACAACCCGATGGATAGCTGATTGCTTTTTTATATGCCGCTTTCGCGTAAGCGCTTGTTTTACTTTGTTGGGTAATGTAGGATTATGGGTATAAAAAAGTTTAGGTATCAGTCATAATGTGCTCAATTTGGGTCTTTCTTGGATATGTGGCATGCCAGTTTGTGCAAGTAAAGTTTTTTAAGTGAGTTTCCCGCGTAGTGCCCATATATTGGAAGACCGTAATCAATGGTCGATAGGAGTAGAGCCTTAGTTGTGTTGGTTAAGATATTCGGATGAATATTTGATCTTTGCGATGAGAGGAACTTAATAATACTTAGTTTATCAAATAACTTTTCTTAATTTCTTAAAGCTAAACACTGCTGATGATACCTAAAATTTTAAGTGTATTTACATTTTGTATTTTAATATTGAATCTTAAATTAAATCCATCACATGTTTTTTGTGGCAAATATGTGAAGTGTTATATTTTTGAAATGCTATGTTGGCTCCCGATGTGAGAGACCGTTCACAAATTTTGTTTAAGATTTCTGTAAAAGCATCTTTGACTTGTGTCAGATCGAATTTTCTTGAAAAAATCAGAGCGTCATCTGCATAAATATAATGTTCTACTGGGAACTGGGATATAATTTGGCTAATTTTATTGAAAGCGAACATAAATATTGAGAGCCTTGAGGTATAACATTTTCAACGAAAGGCAGTGTGAGTAGTTATTATTGAGTTTAACTCGGAATTTTCTATTGCTTAAAAAAGTTTTAAAAAAGTTGTAAATTTTTGGGCCTACTTTGCAGTTGACTAGTTCCTGAAGGACGACGTGTGCACCGATACAATCGTATGCTTTCTCGAAATCTAGACTTAGAGTTGTTAAATGCCCCTTATTGGCGATTGCGGTTGCTGCGGAGTGTTCCAAATGTAGCAGAGCATCTAAAAAACCATGCTCTTTTTTGAATGCTACTTGGTTGGCGCTAGTTGACTTAATTTTTTCCTGAAAACCACATAATCTTTTGGCTACTATTTTTTCTAGTATCTTTCCCAAGCAGGATAATAAGGATATGGCACGGTAGCTGCTGAATTCCAACTGTGGTTTAAGAGGTTATCCAGTAATAAAACCCTCAATAGATTGGAAAAAGTTAGCTCAAAGAAATATGCCAGAAACTATATGCCCGAGCGTAGTGGAGCTTAACATTTCATGTACAGTAAAATTTCATAGGAAATATTATGCTAGAGCATTTTTACCTATTAGCTACCACTTTAAAGGTTAATTTTGATCCTTACTTCAAGAAACCTATCACAAAATTAATTTAGAAAATTGTTAGAGGTTGTTCTGGAAAATTTTATGTAGGCAACATTTTCTATTGATGCTGCCGGTGTATTGTTTTTTCCATGGAAACTGTGACATCATTTAATGGGTATCTTTCTGGCTTAAGGAATTAAGCCTCTCTAAAATTTTCAAAAATCTACAGTCTGCAAAATCGAGCAGAAAAAAAGAAAGTTAATTTGGAAAATCAATTTTAACTTTTTCCCATAAATTCTGATTTTTTACTAATAGATAGGGACAAGCTCCCCACGCGGCATCACAATGGGCTATAAGCCTGAGTGTGTCCCACACGACAACCGCTTCAGCCTAACCTAACCTAACCTACTGATTTATGTAAAAATTAAACTGTGTGCTCGAAATAACAATATATTTTGTTTTATAAATTATAATTTTTTTTGTATGCAAAACTTGCAATTTTTTTTTTTCAAATATCTTCTATCTTCTATTTTTTTTTTTTTTTGTTTTTTTTTGTTTTTTTTTTTATTTGAGGTTTTGAGATGCTAAAAAAAACCAAAAAAATTGGAAGGATGAAAATTGTTAACAGACAATTATTCGGCGGCAGAGGTCTTCTATTTAAAAATTAGTTCCATCACGCACCTTTTGCGCAATTGTCATATTTTTTACCTTAATCGTAGTGTAAACTAGTAAGAAATTCATAAGTCAGACGCATTATACGTTATTCGAACCCATGCTGAGGAACAGCTCGAAAAGCTCTGCACAGAAAAACAAAAGGGTTAGCAAGAAGTGGTGTTCCGCCATGTGAATACGCCATTTCACCGACCAAAGCGCTACAACTAAATGTTGGAATCAGCTCGCCTGGTTAAATGTAAATCATTGCCACTTACAGCTGCTTCAGCGGACTGGGATTTTCAGGCTTATTCGCTGTGTAGCACTACTCTCCTACCGAAAATCCAGAAAAAATGATTCTGTGACTACGAATAATTTATTTCTAAGATGAAGCATTCACAAAAAAAAAATGTGATATATGTAAAAAATGTTGTTTGCAAGCACGCATAAATCGATTTTTTGGATATAAACCATAGCAGCTTTTTGTCAAACAGGGGCTGAAAACGGATATGCATGAACGCATAGTTACATACAGATGAAAAGCAAACATATTTATACAAGGAGGAGCTGCCTAGCAACAACAAAAGCGAGCATAGAAATTCAAGTATTAATTGAAGGCACTGCCTTAGTAATTTATTTCTATGCACTGAACTTCTTTTAATTTAATTTATATATACGCAGCTTGTATTTGTTATTTCAGCGTCTTATTTGTGCTCATTTATTTGCGCCTACTTTTTACCCTCATTCTACAAAAACGTTTGCTTTTAATTCAATGAGTTACTACTCGTATTTCAATCACTGAGCAAACAAACAAATGCTGGGCGAAGGATAGAGGTTCACACACACACACAAGCACACACGCACGCATTCACTACACAAAAGCATGTGCGTGATTGTATTTAACTTAAAATACATCCACACACACTTACACATATGCACGTATATACGATACGTTGTGTGTGTGTGTTAACTCATGTAAGGCCAAAACAAATACAAAGTTAGTATGCCTAGTCGAGGCACACGTACGAAAGTCCAAAGAGCAAACAGAACTGATCGACTGGTGCATGCGAAAGAAAGATATGGCAACAACAGAGTAGACGTTGCAGCTACGACGCGACAAGACTAAAAACGAGTACTTGCCACAAGCGCCAAGCAAGCAATTCAAGCATGACAAGAAAAAAAAAGCTAACGAAATACCCAAAAATACGAGGGGAGGTAAACGTAAATGAAAAGCAAAGACGTGAATTGAATTGAATCGAAACGAATTGAATTGAATTGATTGAAAGCAAAGAAGTGTTGACTATTCTCTGTTTCGTTGTAAGTTGTGTCTTTTGGAGGCCAAAATCGTACACTCACAGGCAAATGTACATACATATATACCCGACAGAAAGTCATACCATCTCAAGATTAGCAGTGGAGTACTGCAGGTGTGGTATGCTACTGGTCCGCGTGGAATCTGCAAAATGCTGCACTGGTCTGCACTTACTTGCCAGTTCCCTCCACTGCCAATTTTCTCAATACTTTTCAAGCAACAACACAAAATTTTTGAACGAGCAATAGTTTACTTGAAAAATGCAACCCGATAAAAATTATATTCAAGGAAATTTTAGGTCGGAAATACGAAAAAAGAGCAATTTTTTCCATATTAGGATTTTCATTTTTTTTTTTTTTTTGGAAATACAATTGGAACTTTAAAGAAATATTGTTTGTATTGAAATGCTTGAAATAATTAATAGAAATAATTTTTGCTGGCGCTTTTGTGCGTTATTTTTATAATAGAAATATACAAGAAAAGAGCTAAAACTGGCAGAAAAAAAATTGTCAAAAATCAAGGTGAATTTCGAGCCATTCAAAACTTGTACCAGAATTCAGTGGGCTATAAAATTGCATACTCGAAGTTTTTCTAAAGATTTTGGAAACATTTAAAATTTCTTTAAATATAATAAAAAGCAATAAATAAATTGTCAAGTGATCGGCCAAAGATCACTTGGGAAAATGGCACTGGACTCGAGTCCACATCGGAGCAGAGGTCGCGGCCGGCCAAAGATAACTTGGCGAAGGTCGAAGTTGCTCAAAGTAGCCGACAGAAGTAAAGATGCCGACATCACACGGGACGGCGGAAAAACAACAGTCCAGAACTGTGTACGATGGAAGATTCTTATTGAGGTCCTATGCTCTCGAGCGAAGTGAACAAGGATATAAAAAAAAAAAAACAAAAAATAAAAATTGTCAAAACTTGTCAATAAGTCTCTGAGCTATAGTTATTAAACGCACTGTATGTATTTATGTATTTTTAGTTAATTTTTTTTTTTTTTTTTTTTGTATGTATGTAAATCAATGAGTTTGTGGAAAGTTGAAAATTTACTAATTTAGCTCAATGTTTAATGACTGTTTTTAAATTTAGAAGCTAATTTTCATGATCTTTGATTTAATTAACGTATCTTTAGCCTCAAATTTCTAATATGTAGGTGAAAAACAAATGCTCAACTTATCAACAAATAACTAAAAATTTGTAATTTTTGAACATTGACGAAAATTCTCCTTTCTGATAAATGTTTACAAAATCAGCTCATCATTTCCCATTTGCGAATAGATTTACTTTTTATTTTCTTTCCAACTAAATTCCCATAATCTGGAACGGTTGTTACGACGTTAAACGATTTCCGATGATTTTGCAAACCTTCAAAAAAAAAAAAATCCAAAAATTTTGGAAAATATTACTTTGACAAAAACGAGCATCATTTTCGTGTTTAGTGATTCAAATTATACTAAAATTCACTTTTCTTATGGGTTTATTAGATGAACCGAAAATTTGTAAACTAGTATAATTCATTAAATTTAATCACCTAATTTCCTTTAATAAAACTATCGCCATGAGTAAAATTTAATACAATTAAAATTATCGTCTGATTATTTTTGCAGAAGTATATACATAATGGAATTAATATGACCAAAGATCAACAAAAAAGTTTTTCTTGACACTACCGTCCAAATTTCTACTAATGCCGAAATAATGAAACACCTATTTATTGGTTTTTTTATTTAATATTTACCTTTGTCAGTATTACTTTGGAAATTAGCACTGAACTTATCTAAAAAAAAAATGCACTTTTCCGTAAATTTGGTATAAAATATGTACAGTAAATTTCGTATACATTTGGTAATACAACTCGATATTACTTAGTCTCCTCTTTAAATTTCCCCTTATAAATGCTCAAAACATGATATCCCATGCTTTATTACAAGGGAAGTGCTCTCTGAGTAACATATTTTAATTATGCGACCGACGCAATGTCTCTCGCATTGTTTTACAGCCTCTTACCACTAGCCATAACATTAAATGTTATTCAAACCAACAACGACAGTCTCCAGCTATGTTAATTTTCAGAAATGTTAAACGTTACCAGTGCAAAAGAACTACCGCAAAGAGCCATACATTGATGGTTTACTGAGTGCAGGTAACTAACAGAGCTGTCTTCCAGCCTCATATTTTTGTTAGTTTTGATAACAAGTTTTATTTCGAAAGAATGAGAGTGTTTACAAAAATTATATATTTATGCTTTGAATATACGAAAAACTTATTTTCTGAACAAAAACTCTATTACATGAAACTTAGTAAATATAATAGTTCTCATAGTTGAGCTCGAAAGTAGCTTATAAAATATGCTTACATTTCATGCACTGCTCTCACTCTATTAATGTAACATTAGCTGTCAGGTCAGCAAAAATTGAGTTAGCTCAGTACTGAAAGTGAGTTCAGGCGATTTGATACAATAAATTGAAGAAAATCTGTTCATTTATATGCATTGTTTAGTTTCAGTGGTGGCGCGTTGGGCAAATGATATTAATTGAAATACCTATATAATCATTTTAACAGTTTCTATAATGAGCATTCTCATGCTACGCTAATTATTTATTTTATTTATGTTAATTTATTTTTATTTTTTATTTTATTTATATTAATTTATTTTTATTTTATTTATATTAATTTATTTTATTTTCGTTATTCAAATTTTAATAATTTTGCACTGCTCATTATTACTTTGGTTTGGGCCACCAAGGTGCCCTAAATTATGCATTACGCCATCTTTTCTAAACTTTGCATTGACCTTACAAAATAAAAATGTACAAACTGCCTACATTGAGGTCTTTGCATTCAACTAACTTGACAATAGTCGCAAACTGAAAGAGAAACTATTTTTTGTCCTCGGGTGTATATCGTTACATATATTTATTACACATATGTGCACATATTTTTACACTTCCCCCTTCTAAGAGACAGACAGACTTGTCGATGCATTTATCGTTTTTATTGTTTTTGTAGTACATACCTGCCACAACCGTTTCGGAGCGCTGCAGTCGCACCAGTACGTGTTCGATTAGGCCGACGTCCGTGCATGCCTGCAAATTGCGCACGCTCTTGCGTAGAATAGCAATGAACACACTCCAGATTTCAGCCTGCAAGAAAACGAAGAGAAGCGAATTGTAAATAAAGCAATAATCAAAGTTTGGAAATGCAAGTAGAAAAAGAGAAATCCTTAAATCTATGGTACAGATTCCATTTCTAATTTTTTTTAAGTCTCATGCGCATGTGGAATAGTTTGTGATAAACTGATTGGGACAATATTTTCAAGTGCCCGATATTAATCGATCTTTTGACCATAAAAAGTGGCCGCTTAGTGAATAAAATTTTTGTTTACGTTACATTTATAACTCCACTTACCTAACAGTTTGGCTAATTTTTCCAATATTAAAAAAAAAAAATAATAATTGTTTCGAAAATCATATTACAGTATTCAATTTCAAACTAGGTAGGTAGGTGAAATGGTTGAAGTGCTATTCTGGCACCCCCCAAGTAGCACTAATGTGCCGGTTTTATATCATTTAGAGACCTCTGAACGGACAGATATCTACAGTCAACCAGAACTGTTGATGTAATGCAGAAGTTTGATGAGATTTAGGTTAGAGCACTGCCCCAGGCGGTCGAAGAAAGGAGCGCCCAATGAACTCAATCGTTTAGCTGCCAAACCTTGAAATTTTTTGAAAAAATCCCCAATAGTCTCCTTCTCTGAAAGGTCGCTACAGCTTCTGCAATATTGATTAATTGGTAAGCTTAGCTTGTCTGCATATGTAGCGATCGTCCAATGACCAGTAAACCCCGGTAAATTCCGGTGGAAATTGAGTCGCCAAAACTTTCTGAGCCCTGCATCTATTGTGCTGGGGCCAAAGGATTTTCTAAATAGCATACGCTTTCTTCAGCAACAAGTTGTTCAATTTCCCTTTAGTAACAGTCAGGGGGATGCTGATGATCTGGTAGAAGATATCTGAGACCAATTCAATCGACTCCCTCCTGTCGAGCACATCAGCAATTTCTCTTGCTCTTATATACCGGAATCCAGATAAAAGAAATGTTACCTGCACACCCAAGAGATTTGATCTCCTGCTTACAGAAGCTTACGCTAGAGCCTTGATCACAGCGAAAATGCTACTATCTCCCTCCGTCCCACGTTCCCTCAATATTTTATAATGAAAAGCATTTGGTGCTAGAATAGCGCCGCCATTTGCGTACCAACGCGGTGGAAACTCCTCACTTGAGCAAATCTGAACCGCCGTCATCCACTTTGGACCACCGAAGAAAAAAGAGTTTTGGAATGCAGTGGAGAAGGTAAGCCATATGACAGGCGTAAGTATTTCATATATCTTTAGAAAAATGGCTCACCTTTCACAGAATTTGGTGTTCTCATTTAATATGTTTTTGCTCTATCAGTGACTTTCGCGCCAGCCGAGTACGTTCCCCCGACAGTCGGTTCTACATTACCGGAACGACACAGATTTACTATATATCCGGTCAAGGACTGTCACTCTAGCAAAATTCTCGGTACATGTATGGGAATTTTTTTTTTGCTGCTACAACAGCAACAACGAGTACTTTCATGTATTAAAATTATTTCGAGGAACGCAAACATTCCTTTACAAGTCAAAACATTGAAGTTTATTTTTTTCACTAAACCTAATTTAGAACAAAGTTGATTAAAATTCTACAACTATTTGCAAGAACAACACGATTTCATCACAGCCATCATGAGGCCACTTCGACATCAGCTACTTTTTGACGAAGAAAATTGGATTCAGTTTTCAGAAAATTTTATAATATAATAATAACGTTTTTGAAGCGAAATATTTCTTTTTTCGTTTTGAAAGTTTTGTTATGAAATTAAATTTGTTTCATTAATTACTTTTGTGAACATGAGTTTAAAAAAATTTCTTTATCCCAAAGAAAAAAAAAATGGCCACGCTATGCTGGCGCAACGCCTATCAGACATGTAGATATCCGCACAAACTACACAGCTCTCTTTGTACCCATCTGTGAGGATAGATACTCCGCAGCATTTGGAGAGTAATATATCTTTGCTCTCTTCTCTTAAGAGAAAAATTGTCTGGAAAATATTTTTGTAGAGTATCCCAACCTTCCATCAATCCAACAAAGTGAATATTTTTCAGATTTTAACAAATAAGGGTCAAAATTACCCACGCGGGTGTGAAATAGTGGCTCAAAATGTTCCACAAATTTTAGGTTTTTTTTTAGACACATAAAGACAATGCTAAGTGTAGTTTTATACCATTTTTTGTTTTTTTTTTGTTTTTCAAATAAAGAAGTCAACTTGCGATCAATTGGGGAAAGCTTCAAATACACTGTGGAAAAAAATTCTGACGTTTGGAACCGGAACGACAAGTGCTCCAATATTCGGAAGCTCTGTTTCTTTCTGTATTTTTGACTAGCTTTGACGGCTGCACACTGTAACTAACACGCGTGGGTCCATTCCCTGTATCCGCGTTGGCCGACCGCCATGTGTAAAAAAAACACTTTAATTCACAAGGCAAAAAATATTGCTCGAGAGTGCATTTCAGGGCGTAGATTGTTTGAAAATGTTAATTTTGTAATACATTTACTACCAGGTTATTTTTATAAATAAATTTTCTGATTTTTATTTTCTCTGAAATGTGTCATCTATAGTTGCGATGGTTGAGGGAAGAGAAGCTTGAGAAACTGCCTATTTTGGTAAGATAAATTTGAAAAAAAAAAAAACAGTCAAAACGAAATGCTTCATTTACATAGTAAATCTGACACCTCGCTAAACCAAAGAGGTTTTTTAAACAGATAAGTGCAAACAAATTTACTTACAAAAATTTAAATTTTTCAAGTGGGATGGCAGTGTATAAACTTGAGAAAATATACGCTGATTTCTCCGTATAAATATGCTATTAAAATTCATGGTAGCCCGCTTACTTATTTTTCCGCAGAAAATAGAGCCGTGCATTTTCCTTTAAGCCTTTGAAACTTATTTTTACAGCAATACAAATCTACGGTAGTCAGGTATGGTCAGGTAAGGGAATCTGGATTTTAAAAAACTTTCACGTGTAAACTTATCTTTGCATTTGTATATAATATCTTCGGCCATTAGTGGCGGTATTAATGGCGTAACGAACAATACTCTCACAATAAATACACGTGCCTTATGCAGAGCCCATGCGATTCAACGGATTTACGT
This sequence comes from Anastrepha obliqua, assembly GCF_027943255.1. Lineage (NCBI taxonomy): Eukaryota > Metazoa > Arthropoda > Insecta > Diptera > Tephritidae > Anastrepha > Anastrepha obliqua. Next base: position 64,120,404 of record NC_072893.1, on the reverse strand, counting down.
GCTCTTTACATCGCAGTTCTCGTAAGTGTAAAGAGTAAACACATCAACGCTCGCCAGCCACTTTAGTGAGCAAATATTTACTGATTGCCAGCGGAAGTTGAATGCAGGGGCGATCTACCTACATATAATAAGTAGTAAGTAATGATGAAATAAAAATATAAATAAAATAAAAAAAAAAAAAACTTTGTGAAAGTAGCTCCCCTACGAAAGCTTCAAAAATATAAATAAAATATTTACAATTTTAAGGAAAACTGTCAACAAATATTTGTTTATATTATTTTATTTTTTATTTTTTAATTTTATAATTTTTAAATGAGCTTTGCTGAACTTCAAAGCGCTACCGAAAATATTTACGGCAAGAAAAAGTTTGGTATATGCAGGTAAATTTTTAAAACTACTAAAAACTTTCTTGAAAACAATTTTTTTTCACTTTTTTATTAATTTCTTTTTTTAACTAAGGATATTCATTATTATTTTTTTTTTAACTAAGGATATTTATTATTATATTATTTTTTTTTTCACTACTTATTCACGAGTTTCGACATTTGTCTTGCAAATTGGCTACTTAGATTTCATAATTCAACTCTTGAATGCCCCCTAGATGGATTTAACTAATAATTATCGCTAATGGCGCACCATCAAAAATAGTCCAACCAAATCAATTTTTAGGCGGTCGATAGACATCATCGTTTCAGCTGAAAACTAGATTTTCGTTTTTCGACTAAATATCGATATAAAATTTTATTATTTCTCAACGTTGAAATATGTTTAGCGGTAAACTAAGCTTTTGAATTATTTTAGTTGTCAAAGTAAAAAAAAAAAAATAGTTAGTTCTTACACCAAAAGCTAAATGGATTGAGTAGTTTATTGTATGAAATATCTGCACTTTAACGCCATCTTTGGAATAAATCTTGGTCGAAGGAAAATTGTTTTATATAACTAAATAACTTTCATTTCGAATTCTCAATGTACATCGAATGATGCTGCAAATATAATTCTTAAGAATTATGTCGACTGCGTTTCCCTCAGACATGGCTGAGATTTTGGAAAGGTCACTGACTGTACTCAGTTGCTGTGCTGCTAGTTGTCGCCTCAGAGTCAACTCTGACAAAACGGTGCTGGTTCTATTTACCAGAAAATGTAAACATTCACACGTTAGACTTCGCAAATTAAACAACTACACGCTCCCGCTCTCATCAGAATTGAGATATCTTGAAGTGATACTTGATTCTACACGCCATAGGAAGCTACACATTGAAAATCGGATAAAAAAGGAAAAAAGGCCAGCAAGTTTTCTACTCCTGCAAATCTATGTTCGGCAAAAAATACCAATTTCAATGTGTAGGTACCTGGTTTGGTGAGAAGTGGGTGCAAAGGACTGCATATATTGGCATCACGTGCTCGCGACGACACTCCTTCGCGGAGTCCTCAACACATGAAGTTATCAGCGCATTTTTCATAGGCAAAGGAACTTTGTGGGCAGGTTTTATACTGCTTTTTCAGCGGAAATTAATTGCGGCCAGTAGAACACCCATGCCCAAATTTATGTATTTATTTATTTCTGACACCAATGAACAATTGTTCTTACTGACTACTTGTGACAAAAGTTTTACTGAAAATATTACACTCCAGATGACGCTGTTGCCGAAATATTTCAAAAAATATCATTAAAATGACATAAGAACTACCGCAAAGTAGAATAAACTATTTTTAAATGTTAATTTATATGCATGTTTGTCTATTTGTAAGCAGTAATTTCCGCAACAGATAAACCGAATTTGACGAAGTTTTAATTTGTAGATAGAGGAATCTTCTGAGCATGTTATAGGCTACCTTTCAATCTGAAAATATTACTCTGCAGGTGCTAATGCCCACAAAATGTGTTTCTCAATATACAATTAATGGTCGGATTTGGCTTATGGTATTTGCAAAACAATTATTGGCTATGCGAAAATAAATAATTTTCCAAAAAACAAAAACTCCAAAAATATACAAGAAAAAACGAAGATTCTCAAGATGACACTTGGATCAAGATATATATGATAATCGTGGTTTAAAGATACTTTTTTCTTTCATTGTGCAATGTAAACATTTATAATTATATTTCATGTAAATAAAATAGAATAAAAATAAAAAATTCAACTCCCATGCAAATACAGCTTCAAATATTTGCCACAACATCTATATCCAAAGAAAATAAGCAAAATCGTTGAGAAGTGTGCTTGAAAATATTAAATTAGCAAAGTCAAGTTGGTGTCCAAATAAAAGCGAGTCAATTTACCAAAAAGTAAAAAAAAAACTGTTTGTCCCAAATACGCGATGAAATATAATATTAACAAAGAACTCGCAATTCCTTAAAGTGTGCGGCAATCAAAGCGTTCGAGCCCTCAGCGCATTGCCCGTAGCCAAGTGCCGTTTGCAGGTAGACGTGGAAACACTTTTAAGTAGTAATGCAATGCACATAATTTAATTTGTCAGCTCATAACTGCGAGATACACAACCAAAATTTAAGGGGAACGAGAACTGAGCACAGCACTCCCCCTGCTGTCAGCAATTTACGCAACGATTGTAAACTTTATTTTCCACCAAGAGGAGGATGCACAGCAATAGTCATTTCTCAGCTAAAAAACCAAATTCAAAGCAAACGAACGAAATAGGAACAAGCAAAAAAAAAAAAAAAGAAAAAAAAAACAAGAAAAAAAAAAAAATTAAACAAAAAAAAAAGCCCAAAAAAAACTTTGCTCCCTTTCCACTTGCCGTAAGCTATTTCTTGCCTTCAACCAGCGGGCGTTACATTTGCCCCTGCCAAAAAAAAGTCAAACGAAAAAAAAAATGTTTCCACTTTACTTGTTTAATGAAATCTTTTGGCTGGGGGCATTGTACTGCTTCCACCAAAGTCCTGCTTCTCGGGTGTGCGTGAAGAAGTTTTTGCTGTAGTTAGCTTTTTTACGTTTTTTTTTTGGACGTTAAATTTTTATGTAAAAAATTAACTTCACTTTTGGTCGTTTGCTTTTTGTTTTCATGGCATTATTTTTTAATGAGCCTCACAACGGTTGTGTGCAACACAGCGACAGCTTTGAGTGGCAGTAGTCGAGAGTGTGTGCACCTACTCAAGGGCAAACAAAGTGGAAATATGATAGAAAGAAAAAAATCGGTACTGTAAATAACGCAGGTTCTAAAATAGTACAGTAAATGTAAGAAATTTTGTTAAGACTGGAAGTGGGTGTGTATGTGGGTGTGTCAGAATCATCTGCGCTGCTTTATTTTGCAAAAAAATAGAAATTCATGTAAAGTTGTGTTTAAATTAATTTAATTAAATGGCATCAAAGTAGCTGCCTGTCAGGTAAATGTAGGCAACAGGAAAAGAAAATGTAAATTAAGTTCATTTTCAAGTTTATTTTAGGCAGTGTGACATTTACTTTTATTTTTTACTTTTTTTTTTTTAACACGAAACTAAATTTTAAAGCTTTAAATGATACACTCAGACACAGTTCAGAGAATCTATCTTCACAGACGAGGACGGGGAACTATATGGGCACAGCAGGTTATTAAGCAGACACTCAAATCGAAAGATAAGCAAACTCAACTGGGTCCTTTAGTAAGATTTAGTCCTTTTTGTAGACTTGCAAGATACTCCCTGCTTCAGTTCGATAGAAGACTAGTGTAATTATCTTTTGGAATAACCAGACGACAGTAAGCTCTCCAGACTCTCTTAGTTATACTTAGTTACATCGAGCTTTGCAAAGCAGTAGAAGGTGTTGTGTGACTTACAGCTCGGTTGCATAACGTTGACCAAAGCTGGGTGCCTGTGCGCTATAACTTTCAGGGTGTCAAATTGCTGAATGAGCTATCCTGGAATGTTTCGACTATCTTCCAGCTTCCATCGATTTCACAATCTCCAATTAAAGAGTTTTCATAAAAACTCTTGTTCGACATCTTCTACAATCCTCTCAAGTTCAAATTTTATGCTTCGAGATTTTGAAAGATTTTAAATCCTTTGTGAAGAAAAGTATTTTCGTTGCACTTCCCAGCTAGTTCCTATTATTATTTTTTTTATTAATTTTTTGCCCATTACAGTATTAGCAACTTTATAGTTTCTTTTCCAAAAATGAAAAACTTCTTATTCCTGTTTGCATACAATTGTGGGAAGGGGCAGACCTGATTAGATTGTAGACTTGAGCTCAATAAGGAATAAATTAAAAATATTAAAAAATGTATTATATTGAGACTCATTCACCGTTGAAAACTTTGGTATAGTCTGTTTTTAAAATTAAGTATTTTCGGTCTTTTTTGTACATTAAAATATTTCAACAATTTTCTAATTTTTTTGAGTTTTTGTTAAACGTTTTTGGAAAAAAGTGTTTTTGTTAAATTTCAAAGACCCCTCCTCAGTTTTTTTTTCTCTTTAAAATAAAAATATAGAATGAAGATAGATAAAGATAAAGGTAAAGGTAAAGATAAAGATAAAGATAAAGATAAAGATAAAGATAAAGATAAAGATAAAGATAAAGATAAAGATAAAGATAAAGATAAAGATAAAGATAAAGATAAAGATAAAGATAAAGATAAAGATAAAGATAAAGATAAAGATAAAGATAAAGTTAAAGATAAAGATAAAGATAAAGATAAAGATAAAGATAAAGATAAAGATAAAGATAAAGATAAAGATAAAGATAAAGATAAAGATAAAGATAAAGATAAAGATAAAGATAAAGATAAAGATAAAGATAAAGATAAAGATAAAGATAAAGATAAAGATAAAGATAAAGATAAAGATAAAGATAAAGATAAAGATAAAGATAAAGATAAAGATAAAGATAAAGATAAAGATAAAGATAAAGATAAAGATAAAGATAAAGATAAAGATAAAGATAAAGATAAAGATAAAGATAAAGATAAAGATAAAGATAAAGATAAAGATAAAGATAAAGATAAAGATAAAGATAAAGATAAAGATAAAGATAAAGATAAAGATAAAGATAAAGATAAAGATAAAGATAAAGATAAAGATAAAGATAAAGATAAAGATAAAGATAAAGATAAAGATAAAGATAAACATAAACATAAACATAAACATAAAGATAAAGATTAACATAAAGATAAAGATAAAGATAAAGGAAAAAAATACAAAAAATGGAGATAAACATAATTAGATAAGATAAGAAAGATAAAGGTATGAAACAAAGATAGAGATAGAGACAAGCATAGAGATGAAGATAAAAAAAAATCAAAAAAGTAATAAAAACTAATTGCAATGCAAATTGGTACTGTCGAATTTTCCACGCGGGTGACATATTTACAATTTTTTGTTGTATTTGAAAATACCTTCCTTAAGAGTTTGCGTATGTTCAAAGCATATTTTTTATTTCCTATCTTCTTCTTAATATATAAAAACGAATGCTTGTCTGTATGTCCTCGATGAGCTTAAAAACTACTGGACCGATTATTATAAAAATTGGTTTATATAATATATGTATTTTTCCATAGTTCCATGGAGAAGGTTTGTAGAATATGCTCATTGCTGCCACCCAGAACCAGACTCTCAGTCAAGAAAATGGTGAACAATGTTATCGAGGCAACAATTTTGACTGGAAAATTCAATGGTGAAGACGTACTGTTGCCACGTGTCCCAATGATCCCGACAGATATGCCATTCGAATTCAAACGCTTACAGTTCCCGGAGCGACTCGCATTCGCAATGACTATTAACAAAGCACAATGACAATCGTTACAAGTGTGTGGATTAAATTTTGAGAATCCATGCTTCTCACATGGGCAGCTTTATGTGGCCTGTTCACGTGTCGGAAAACCTTCTGATTTATTCGTCTACGCACCAGATGGCAAAACAAGTAGTATTGTGTATCCAACAGCACTTTAATAAGCATCAAATTGAAGCTAAACTTTGTAATCTTAAAACTTCGAAATAAACAAAATCAATAAAATGGTTTAGAATGAATTGAATATTTGTGTACTGATTTTTCTTTAAAGTTATTTTTCTTAAACTTATTTTAGTTGTTGGCGTAGTACCGCGCGCTGGGTATAGCTAGTTTTTATATAAATATGCGTCCAATGTTTCTAACGTGTCACTCACTCACATCGCAATGCCCTGAAAGTATTTGTCGTAGAATACAGAATAAAGTGAGAAAATTCGCTAATGATAAATCTTCAAATATAGTAATTGCGCAATTATGCTCATCCCAATGCGCTATCTTCTGACAAATTTCTTTAGATAATTTTGCTTTCCAAATCCACTCCACATCAACGTCACTATCACAATCAATATTTGCCAACATATTTCAACGACAGCCTTCCGCACTTTTCTTCAATCAGCTTTTCTCATTCGCAAACGCGTGCATTCTTCAACTCCGCAATTGCTTTTCCGTGCTTTATTGCAGCAAATCCTTGCAGCAGGCAGCAATGTAGCTGTGGATGTGGGGAATTGGCAGTAAACTGAGAAGCAATGATGTAGTCAAAGTTGTTGAAACATTTTACTTCCTTTGCCTTTACCCAGAGCGCTGGCTTGTCTTCACTCCTCACTCTGCCGCTTTTAACGCTGTATCCATTCAGGTATTTATCGAATTGCAATATTTTCTCTTACACTACAGGTATGCGCCTGTGATTTCCGCAATCGGATTTGCATTTTTTATAGCACATGCTTTGCTTCTAGTAATTTTGCATTTTTCGTTTTTTCGATATGCACATTGAGCTCTTTCATGGGTTTTCTTATTACGACTGCAATTCTAGTTTCTCCCATAGACAACAGGTTAAAAGGGAAGAGGTCAAAAATTGTAATATTCTATTGTAGTGGCCCGAAGTATAGGGGGCAGAGTCAATCTACGTTTTTTCCTATTTTCTTCAAGCTTTTAACTGCTGCTACTGACATTCGCCTCTATTCTCATGGACATTCAATTCAAATGTCATTTACTCCACTTTCTTCCGGTTGTGTTATTTCGTCTTCCATTTCGGGATTTTTATGCTTCGTTGCTAACATTTCAGGCACAGCGAGCAGGTAGTGCACAGTTTAACTACTGACAAAATGGAAAAAAAAACTATGTGGCTAGGTATACAATTGTAGCGAAGGAAATTTGCTTTGATTGAACCGGAAATTTACTATCTGAAATCATGGATTGTGCACTGACAGTCGATAAAGAATAAATCAATAGGAGAATAGACATAAAATTTCAAACGTGGTATAAACATTGGCGCACAAACCCCACCGCCAAGGCAAGACAGCATAAAACAGCTGCGATAAGATGGACTGCATTGATGTTAAAATTTGCAAAATCCGCCAAGCATTTATTTGTTTTCAGCGTGGGAAGCGACAAAGAAAATTGAAATTGAAGTTTCGTCGTCTTTTTGTTAATCTAAAGCGGATTCTGGGTACTTAGAATCAAACAAAAAAAGCAATAGTTTAAAATAAAATTCTTTGTTAAAGCGCTGAGGTAATTCTCTGCTTGCTCGACTCTCGCAGAGGGTTTGCGTCTTGCTTGCGTCTCTTCAGACAAGTGTGAGTGTTTAAATACTCAAATGCGGGCATTAAATAAAATGCTTAGTTTCTACCTACATTACGTACACATACTCGTACAAACACACACACACACGCATGAAAGCTTACACTTCAAAAACCATACGAAATCAGACAGGTGACATCAGCAACCAGGTGGGTAGCGATGGCGCGCAGGAGGAGGCAGCCATTATGTCTGCTCTATATGCTTTCGGGCATAGTCGAGTGTATACTTAGCGGCGATGCAGGGCACTTCCGGCGACCATTTTCTTTTGCTGCAATGGCTTCCTGTTCCACATTGGAGTTGCATATGCGAGCTGAATTGTGGTTCCCCAGTGAAATGGACCTTTGCTACAGGTACTTAGGTGGGTTGAATATTTTCTGGAGCGGTGCATGTGTGGCGTGAGAGGCGCATGCGAAATGGGGGCTTTTATGTGTGCTGCGGTTGGTTGGAAATGTTTTAAATAAAGCGTTCTTCTTTGCTGCACATAAAGAAATTGTTCATATTTTGTTTGAGTGCTCCTCGGCTCCTTGGCTTAAATAAACATTTAAATGCACAAACAGACCAAAGTATGTCGAAGAGGAGGAATGTACCAAGTCGAAAATGCACACATACTTATAATGTACTGGTAGTTGGGACACTGCACAGTAGGTTAAATTGACACTTTGGTTGTGAAAATTTAGTAGCAGTTACAAAGCCGAGCTATTTGAACCAAATACTTTAAGAATTGGATGAAGAAGAATGCATTTATGAAAAAAGTAAAATTAACCCATTAACGACCAAATAAAAATATTAACCCTTTCGAAACCATTTTTGTAAAATTGAGCATATTTAAATTTTTGCTGGTGAAGTACGTTTTAAAATTTTTTTTTAAATTTCGTTTTTTTTTATTAAATATTTTTTTTTTTCGAATTATAATTTTTGAATATACTGAATGCTTGCACTTGGCGACTGTCGACTACACCTCATCGCTTGAAATGCATAGGCCTTTCAAATTCTTTTATTATCTCTTGGTACTGCTTACTTTGCGACACGCAATTTGCCTCCTCGAAATAATACAGACCTCTTCAAGATGGAATCAGGGTGGCGGCATCAGGTAAAAAAAAAATATATGAATTTGAAGTAGTGTAGCAATCTATTGGTGTTATTATTTTTATTGTATTTGTAATTAAAATTATATTACAAAATAATATTAAGCACAAGCTTACAGAGCCAGAACTAACAGCGAATACTTCGACGAGTACCAGATGGACGAACAATTGACAAATGGACACAAAGGAACTTCAGTGAAGTGAATTATTTCATGACTCAGTTCACCTCGGGCCACGGATACTTCTGGGAAAACCTATACCGCATGGGTAAGGTAAGCGACCCCAGATGCATATCTTCTACTCAAATGTGAACGAGACGGTATCAATAAAACGGTCCGTGGATGACATATGGCAAAAATAAATTTTTTGTTTTTTGGTAGGACTGTTATAAGCTTACATGGCAAATAAATAATAATATAATATATATAATAATAAATAATAAAATGGCACCGTGATATGTCACATAGTTTGTTTTCTGTGCTATTGTAAACAAGTCAAGCTCGAGTGTGTTCTTCGAATTTAACAATGGAAATTCAACGAATTTGTTTGAAATTTTGTTATTCCAACAAAATTTCGGCTTCAGACGCCTTAAAAATGTTGCAGACAATCTATGGGGACTCTGCTCTATCGCATGCACGTGTTTTCCAGTGGTACAAATCGTTCAAAGAGGGCCGTACATCGGTTGAAAACTTGCCTCATGGACGTCGTCCAGCAACATCAGTAAACGACGAAAACATCGGAAAAGTAAAGGAAATTGTGCTTGAAAATCGCACAAATCGCAAAATCGGTTAACGCTGAATATTATTTAGACGTTTTAAAACGTTTGCGCGAGAACATTCGTCTTAAAAGGAAGGAATTGTGGGACAACAAGTCATGGTTCTTGCATCACGATAATGCACCAGCTCACACATCACGTCTTGCTCGCGATTATTTGAACAAAAATAATGTTAATATCGTTCCGCAAGCACCGTATTCGCCTGATATGGCTCCATGTGACGCTTTCCTGTTTCCCAAGCTCAAGTTGCCGCTCCGTGGAAAACATTTTGAGACAATTGAAGTCATAAAAGAGAATTCGAAGAACACACTCAAGCTTGACAGAAAGCAAACTATGTGACATATCACGCTGAAATTTGCCATGTAAGCTTGTAACAGTCCTACCAAAAAACAAAAAAATTATTTTTGCCCTATGTCATCCGCGGACCGTTTTATTGATACCGCCTCGTTCATATTTGAGTAGAAGGTACACAACGCAGCACCGAGCGGTGACGTCGAACACACTTTCTTTAGTTGCGACAGATGGCTCGTGGAAAGAGATGCTTTGAGGGAGCAGATTGCCGACATCGCGCGGACCAACATAATTGGTAAAATAACTGAACGCTAGCACAGCTGGAATGCTGTTAAAAGATACGTAGAAGGTGTATTACGGAGAAAACAGATAGACCTCGACGCAGTACAACAAAGCGAAGCCTACGGACAGAGACATAAGAAAACGAGGCTATAGCATTAAGCTGGCTAGAAATATGGTGGGCCAAGACGTGGGTGAATAGAGCTGGCCCCTCGTGAAATAATGCAGAAAGTAGTTCCGGGAAGAGAGTTTTCCTAAAAGAGAAGGATGGATTGCTTTAGTGGGCACACCACTCAACGCAGTAGATAACGGACACCGAAAGTGCGAAGGCATTTTGAACACTATCTCATCCAGTACAAAAAAAAAACTGCGAATTACTCTAGTCTGCTAGAATTAGTTAAAAATTTTAATAAAGGTCAGCACTTAAATAGGATAGGTTTAGATTAGATCAGGTTAAAGTGGTTGCCATATTCCATGAGAATGTAGGCCGGAAGGCCTATTGTGATACCAAATGCTTGGACATGAGGCTGTTCCTCTAAATCGCGATGTGGTGAAATATTGCGGTCGGTTTCAGATTCCAAGTATGCCGGACATCCAAGAAGGTAAGAGTTTAGACAGCGATGTCGCGTTCTGACATATTGACGGGTCAATGCAAAAACGCACTTTCTTTAAAAAACTTTATGTTCTGCTTACTTTTATTATATATACAGCAAGGATGAAATTTTCTGATTTACATATATAAATCTGAGAAAAACAAAGTCATCTTATCTTTTTTCCTTTTTCCGGGTTTTGACAGTTCTCGTTTGTTGACAAGGATAGTCCCAACAAAAGTTGTTTTTTTTTTCACCTATTTATATGTTTTCATGTGGCTTATAATAAGCCTGGCTGTTGCTTGATGTGTTGCGGATATCAGCGCAAATTTATCTGTCAGTAATCTTTCGCATCGTTGGTTTTTTCATCGAAGCGTATGAATCTTAAAATGAATCTTAAATTTATCTCTGCTTTTTTCGACCATAGATAGGAAGCTTCTCGCTGCAAATGCACTCCGAGCATACAGAATTCTTATAAAACTTCGTAATTCCGCAGTTGAGATGGTCCAGTCTGTTTTGAACGCGATGTGCCTCGGCTTCAGTACAATATTTTATGTGTTGCATTATATGTTTGTTAATCATGAAATTGACAGCGCTAAGCTTGCAAGCCAATACAATATTTCTTCTAGCATGGGTAGTAGGCCCTACGATATCCTCAAAAATCATGCGGATGGGCGTCCAACCTTTAGATTCGCCTGCTTTCAGTTTGGTCCACTGTTTCACAATAGATGCAATTTCGATATCACCCGCTACATTTTCGGATGCACTGGGAGAGCTCGTTCTCTCATCGTCAGAGTTAGAGCTAGAAAAATACTTGCGTACTTTGCTCTGACGGACTGTATATATAAACACTCTTCTTCCCTATCTGAAGCTAATTCTGTCCATTCACTTTCAATAGATCTACTGGATTTACGCATGATTGCCTGAAAAAGGTGATCGGTCATCATAAAAAATACTGTGCTTTAATTGCATTACCCTATTGTAAATATCTACAATGCGGAAACTCTACAAAGCGGACTCTCTACAAGAAGCGTATCTTTTTGACACTGCCTTTCTGAAGCGTTCGTACATACTCTGTGAATGCAACATTCACACTGAATATCTTTTTTTGTTCTTGAGTTGTTTTAGGGAAACGAATTGATAACGGAAAACATAAGGGCATTGCTTAAAGTACTGTATTTCCCACTGTAATAAATAGATAAGGAACTATTTGCATTTAGAGGTCTTTGGAGGTATGCCGGCGAAGCCGCGGCGGCCATTTGGCCGATATTTTATTCCATACGTAATTCAAACATACCAATATTATCATAATAAAGAGAAATGACAATAATTTCCTAAAAAAATTGTATTTTATTCAAAATCAATATCGGCCCTTAAAACTTAACCACCCTTTTTAAGGATTATTTTTGAGAAAAGCGTACCCATTTATTTGAAGGATCCCATAGAGATGGGCTAACCATGTATGAATCTCAAAAAATAGAAGGTAAAAAGCAGTGTGTTGGAAAAAATGATTAATTTATAAAGCAACACGGTTGAAATCGATGAAGTGATTTTTGAGATATTTCATTGCAAAGTTTAATTCCATAAATCTAGGGTTGAAGCAGTATTACATAGGCCAGCTGAAACTTTGAAATCGCAGACATATTATTATTTTTGTAAATCGCCTAGACGTAGGTACGTAGAAATTTGGAATAAAAAAATATTTAGGCATTCTAAATTTATATCTTCTATTTATAAATATCATATAAATATAAAATATTTTTCCTTCAGAACCGAAATGTAAAATAATATGTGATTTCCGGTGGCTTGATGTAATCTGAAGCAACTGAAGAGTACCAAATACCACCTCTTCTTCCTACTTCCAGTCCTAAACTGCAACAAAAATTTGCCCTTAGCGTCTTTATTTGCTTAAACATAGTTTTACGTGCAACACACAAACTCACAAACGATTTCACCAACAAAATTAAATTATACCATTTTTTTTCTTTTGTCACTCTGTCACTTTTCACTAAAATTTGTCTTAAAAAGAATCCTGCACGTGGCTACTCTAATACCTATCATCATAATGTACATACATACAAACACATATACGCATTTATGTCGACATTCTTCCCAGGTGTGGTAATCTGGACAGCAAATACCAGCTCACGTTGCATATTACCAGGCGCAAGACTATACATCCGGCTTACAAAATACTAAGTGCCATTGCTGACATTAATAAGCTTAGTCGAAACACAGAATTTAATTTAGGAAAATACTCGAAGGTATAGAAAATATCAAAAAAGTGTTTGGACGAAGAAGCAAATACGAGTAGATACAAATAAAAGTTGGCAGGCTGTAAATTTATGGAGGACAGCTGGATACGGCGACAATTACTATGTAGATAAGTATTATTAGAGTTTATAAGTGTTTTCTATGTAAGCAGAGAATTATTTGATGCAGGAAAAAATTAAAAAAAAAAAAAACATACACTTCATGATGGAGCAATAAGCGCGTGAGCTATTGATAGAAAAAATGCTTCTAATAAAGGCAAACGGAAGTTCATATCTTCTGTAGAAACTTTTGCGGTTTTTTGTATTGAGAATAACAAATGTTGGCTACATTTTTGTAATTTGTTTAGGTAGAGCAATTACTTGAATTTTCATAATAAGGGAAAGCTGGATTTGTTTGTAAGATAAAGATTTTATAAAAATAAAGATTCATATAAAAAGCACCGCATCTACTTAAGCAGATATATAGACAGTTAAGTGGTCTAGAGCTCGAAAATTTAGGGTATTTTCAGAATTTTTTTTTTTAAAAACGATATTCAAATTTTTTAGACCTTTTATATAACTTCTTTTACATACAAAAATGATTTTTGTTTTTTTTAATTTTAATAATTTAAGTAATGGCGCTGAAGTTTACCCTCCCGAAAAATTGAACCTGAACGGTGTTGTCCAATTTGGACAAACAAATTACTAATCAGTATGACTGTAGCTATGTCCTGGGTGAAAATAAATTCACTAATTGGCGCGGTTTTGAATTTGACACTCCAAAAATCTGTTTTTTTCTTCATTTTTTTATTCAAGAAAATACAAAATACTTGAAATAATAATATGATTCTAGTGCGGGTGATAGCCATTGATGTTGTGAACAGCATATCATTTCAGACGATTCGGTTGAATATTTTTTTTTTTTTTGACAACACCAGGTCAAAATAGAAGTTTTGAGATACTTGAGTTTAAGGTTTTGAGAGTGGCCGCATAACGAATCTGACGCTACCTGCTAATACGGCTGTAGAATTGAAAATACTGCCAATATCCTTCCAAAAATTGACAGTATATTCTTTAAAGCCAATACTTTCGAAATATTGATTTTTTGAAAATTCTAGACGACCGGGACCCCTTAAATAGATAGATGAATAACTACATGGATAGACAGATATGTATGTAGTCAGATAATTGTATAAATAGCTAGACGATAAGTGGGATTCGGCCGCCGTAGCCGAATGGGTTGGTGCGTGATTACCATTCGGAATTCACAGAAAGAACATCGGTTCGAATCTCGGTGAAACACCAAAATTAAGAAAAATATTTTTCTAATAGCGGTCGCCCCTCGGCAGGCAATGGCAAACCTCTGAGTGTATTTCTGCCAGGAAAAAGCTCCTCATAAAAATATCTGCCTTTCGGAGTCGGCTTGAAACTGTAGGTCCCTCCATTTGTCGAACAACATCAAAACGCACACCACAAATAGGAGGAGGAGCTCGGCCAAACACCCAAAACGGGTGTACGCGCCAATTATATATATATATAAGTGGGATTGTAACGGCTGCCTATTATGAGACACAGTCAAAGTTTCAAAAAGTCTCTGATTTCCACAATGCTGAGATCTTCCAACTCATTACAAAATTATCTACGTACAATGGTGAATTATCGTCTGTATAGAGCAATACAGAAGCACGGAGGGTGCAAGATCGTATCTGCCTTCGCTTTGCCTAGACAGCTTCTGCAGAAGACATGTGCCTGCTTTCCTAGCCCCTGAGCGTGTCGGCATATCAGACAGAAATCAGTGTGCTAAGGTTGTGCTTATTTAGACTTGGCAGGGATTGTTGTGTGTTTAGTATTAAGGCCACACTTGTTGGGCGATTTTTTATGTGGGTTCGATACGCCAACTTTCAATCGCTTTTCTTAAAAATTTCTCAGTAGTGTCGTGAACGCGGCGTTGGCAGTTGTAGGCGGTAGAGCTTAGTCCACCGTTCTGGGAGCTCCGAAATATTAGTCAGGATTTTTCGCGACTGTAACTATTGTTCGGTCTTCTTTAACTATTGTTGAGTCTTACTATTACGCTGTTGGTGGCCTGTAGATCTCTTAAAAGGAAGTTCAGTTCGTTATAGTTATGTTCGCTTTGTCTGGTTGGATCGGTAATGTGGTACCCAATCTCGCTAGTTCATCTGCTTTGCAGTTGCCTTCTATGTCTCTGTGACCCAGCACCCAGAGCAGGTTTATTACAAAGTACTGTGATAGTTCTGTCAAAACGTCGATACATTCTTTTACTGGCCTCGAGTTAATATTAGGCGATTCTTATGCTTTCAGGGCCGATTGGCTATTTGAATATATTTCTCTTGTGGTGAGAACACCTTTATTTAGGGCAAACATGCCTTCCCTGAGAGCCAGAATTTCAGCTTAAAATACACTACAGTGATCCGGTAGCTGGAATGAAATGTTGGCATTCATTCCTTCAGAATGAAGGCCTTCGCCTACTTGATCATTTAGCTTGGAACCATCCGTATAGATGCTGATTCCGCTTCTATTGTCCATTAACCCAATATCACAATCTTCTCTCGTTTGGAAAGTTGCGGCAAAGGATGTGTTTACATGCAGCTCTACTGAGTTACAAAAGTCTATCGTTTGATGTAAGCAGGGGTATTCGTCTAGTATTCTTGCGTGACCCCTTCTGTTAGTGGCTATGTTAGAAGATTCTCTTAACCTAAGTATCGATTTCCCCGTCAGCTGTTTGCTGTAGGCCTCAATCGGTAATAACAGAAAGATGGCATTAACCGCCGCCGTGGGCGTAGCCTTTAGTGCCCCTTTGAATACTTTCTAAGCGTTTTACTGTTGTTCTTTTGTCAATAGCTGGCCACGAAACTAAGACACCGTATGTCATGATAGGCCTTACCACTGCTGTATATAGCAAGTGTACTATTTTTGGGGTTAGGCCCTATTTTGCTCCCACAATTATTTTGCATGTATAGGGGGCTGTGGCTACTTTTTTTACTCGATCATTAATCGTTTGTTTCCAGGAATGCTTCGTATCTAATACTAGTCCTAGGTTGCTTGCCTTTTCCCCAATTGACAGAGTGATTTCCTCAAGGGTGGGAGGTTTAGAACAGGTATCCTGTGACTTGGGGTGAACATGATTAGTTCTGTTTTGTTGGGATTTACCCCAAGACCACTCGATATAGCCCACTGGCTTACTGGTTCATTCTTCCCTCTATACTTAGCTGCTGGGCAAGCCTTGTGCAGGGCTTGGTTGCAGCAATTAGTCACTCTATTGACCATGTTATCTAATGCCTTTATGCTGGAAAGGTTGAAAGGGGGATTCATGGGCAAACGTTATGCTAGTTCGTGAGAATATCTTAGCCAGTTTGTTTTCTTATGGTTCCTGAATTTGAGTGCTTTAGAATGAATGACCTCTTCCTGAAGCGTGCATTCTATATATCTGTCATCAGAGAATGAATGTGCATTGAGTACCCTCAAATTCGCTACTCTATCTATGATACTCGTATCTATAATAAACATAACTAATCAAATGATTATTGAGAACGTTGATGGTTGCTTTGCTTTTCAAAGGAAGAACTGCATGCGAAAAGGGGGCTGACAATCGTGTTCGAGGTTAATGCTGGTACAAGTGGAGACTACATAAAAAACGTTATTTAAAATTTTTTTTAATGTGTTTTGGAAATGCAACGTTAATAAATAAAATTGGTAAATTATTCAAAACTTTAATTTCAGTTTTCGCTCATCGTAATTGAAATTCATGAATTTTTGAATTTTCAAATAACTTGCTGGGAATTTTTGGCGCAGTTTTTGCTTCAGCCTTCACATGACAGCAGCATTAAAGTTGAATGAATGCAAAATTTCTAATACGCACGAAATACCGGCACGCATTTATGCATAACAATACATCGACTTTGTGAATGTGTGAAACTTTTCAGACAAGTTTGACAAATTTTGCAGAAAATTGTAGCTGATTTATGCGAAAAAAAAATTATTTGCCTATAATTATGAAAGTTGAAAATGCATTGGAAGCAGAATAATGATTGCCTTTCATTATGCAAAATATTTTATTTTATTTTGATTGTTAAGCGAAACTCAATTTGAATATAATAATGCCGAGTTGCCGTTCAACTAAATCAAGGCTTTTTTGTTTCTGCTCTTTTTAATATATTAAAAATCTATGTATGTATTTTATTCAAAAGCCTCAGGATATAATTTATTTAATATACATTATTTGCGTATGCATGCAAAATTAAAAAAAAATAGTTGCTCACTTGAAATTTGAAATTAAAAAAAATTGTTTTTGAAATTGGAATTTATGAAGACCTGAAAGGTGCACTCACCGGTAAGATAGAAAGAGATGCGAGTAGCAATATGTTTTGTGCTAGCTGCTATTGGTATTAAATGAGAGGTGATCAAGAAAGAGTTATATTTTTATGCAGGGTTGCCCTATCCAAAAATTTAAGATAACTCAATATGGAAGGTTACTAAATTCTTAAAAGCACTTAAAATAGCAAAAATTTTTAATGGGGTTTCCCTTGCATAAAAATTTAAATTAATAAAATTAAATAAATTGACAAATTTCTAATATGGACTTATATCAGGGGGTTGCCAATATACCAAAAAAAACTAATTAAAAAAAAAACAATAATGATACGAAAGAAACGAAGCTTTATTTCAAACGCGTTTTTCTCGAAACGAGTTCTTTTTCAATTGGTGGGCATTCTAGCTTAAAATGTTATCGACCAATCGTTCTAAAATTTTTCGGGATATTTTCTTTATTCAATTCTAATTTATATGAAAATAATTCTGGGATTATATTATTATTTAAAATATGGTTTTTTAAGCAAAATAGATGAAAAAATATGGTATAAAAAAACTACTTTGTGTTCAAGCGCTTCAAAAGCATGCAATTTTTAATATTTTTTTACTACAATTAGGCTCATATTCTTAGGAAATATGTTGTTAATAAAAAAAATTGATTTCAGAGAAAAATTGCAACTTCATGAATTCCCTCAAGCAAGACACTCGGATGGCGATCGTCCATGGACAGCACGCTCTAACGCCACTATCTCCCGCCGTAACAGTTTCAAAAAAATTTAAAAGTGTACCTGAAAATATAAATAAAATAGCATCTAAACTTAAACGATTTCTGACTATTCCTTCTTTGTTCAAAAAATTCTCGAAAAACACCAAAATTTTGGCCTCCTAAACCGGTTTCCCCCCTTAAGCTGTTGTGGCCAACTGCTAATCAGCGATTATCCCACAGGGATCAGAGCCAATAGCCGGCTGAGTTCTATAGGAGTCATGAATTGGATCAGCGATTATGCGATGGTCAAATCTAGAACGCTGCAGAACTGCAAAGTATTTTGTGACAAGCTTGAACAGAAAACTGTCAAACTTCCTACTAAAACTTAGAAGGAAAGACGTTCGGTTGATGGTCGGTATTATTACACGACAAAATTCAGGGGGTCAGCATATGACTACCATCGGAATCATTGAGGATCAATGTGCCTGTCATGCTTGGAGGAGGCGGATAGCACTGATCACTTTCTCTGTGAGTGTCCTGCCTTTGCCAGAGCACGGCTACGAGTTTTGGTGAGAATGCGTGATGTTCGTTTTCTCAAGCTCGAGAGTATTTTTTGATTTGCCAAAGAATCTGGAACATTCTTACAGGACTACCTATATCTGGCTCTGTCTCTGTCTCTATTTTATCCTATCTTTTTTCTCTGTCACTTCTCTCCTTTTCTCCTTGACTATCTACCTTTTTTCTTTCCAGAGTTTTGAATACAATGGGTTTTTCAGCCTTAGTGTTTTAGGAGTTACCAATCTTTCGGTGCTCTTGACTCGCCTTTTTCAGAATTTAAAATTTCAAAAAAGTATGCTCCAACATTAACTGAAAAGTGTTTAGTAATGCTTCAACCTAGAACAATTGTGAAATAGACTCGCCATGTTTTTTGATAAAAAGCTTTAATACATATGTAGAGTTGCCACATAACTATAAAATTTAATTTATTAAACATGTGAAGGAAAGAAAAAGTTACAACAGTTACTATAGGTATACAACGAAAGATGTTCGTGAGAACTATGTAGCATAGTTCTTGCTAAAATAGGGTTGCCACGAATGACAAATATAGAAATAAATTAAATACATTAATAAAATACTACAGTCAAACAGAAGTCAGCTGAGAAATATCTAATTTAAATAAAAAATAAAAAAAAATCGAAGCAGAGTTGCCATTTATATAAAAAAAAAATAAATAAAATATTTTAATATAGCCTGATATGAAAAGTTTTTATTTATTTAATAATCTAAAAATGCCGAAAATAAATAATCTAAAACTGCGAAAAAGAAAAACTGATCTTAGCAAGAGGAAAAAAATGTTAAGGCAATTCTTCAAAGCGAAAAATGCATTCTTTCAAATATTTGAATTCAAATCCACAAAAAGTGATCCAAGAAAAAATTACAACAGCACACATTAATGGCATATTAAAACATTACAAGATTTCCATTAATATTCGTGTGATAACTCCTTCTACACTTCGTTATCAACTTCAAAATCGTCACAGCTTTCTATTGTTGAAATTAATTGCTTCTTAATAATCACTCCATTGTCTCGTGCACTCACTGTGCTTCACTGAGTTGGTGTACGTACTCGCATGTATTTGCGAGAAGCCCACATATTTCTCAACTGCTGTAAGTTGAGCCAGTGCGAGATAGAGAACTGAGAACTTCATACTACCTGCTTTTGCATAATAAAAGAATTATAACTTTTGTGAAAATTCAGCAGAAACTAATTTGAATATTCAACGATTGTGAGTAAGTATGAACTGCCGCCATCAGCACAGGCGGGATGAGCAGGTGAAGTCAAGGATAAACGTAAGCGTGTAATAGCTGTGGTGACCTCCACTGCCTGCCCATTCATGTCAGACAAAGTTCTTTCTTCCTTTCTTTTTTTTAATATTTTCAATTTCACTGTTTTTGACAAACGACTGAGCTGAATGATTGTGTTTAATTCAATTTGTAGTTGAAATCATGTTACAATCCACGTGTGGATATAGATATGTATATGGAGGGTTTTATTAAAGTTGTGTTCAAGTTTATAGAAGATTATTACTTCTAAAAATAGCTGTATTCTTACTTTGTTACTTCGTATTTGTTACTTTGCCACTAGCAGTTTTTTATTGCTAAAGCTCTTCACTGTTAGTCAGTGTCGTATCACCGCGCAAGTTTCACGCTTCGAGACCTTTGGGATGTACTTTTAACAATTACTTGGACAGTGAGCGCTGTTTGCCAAAACAGTGCGCTGATCGAACAGTCCTGGCAAATGAGCAATTACAAATTTTTCGTGAACAGCGAATTTTTTCAAGTAATTTGAGCAATGCTTGTTTTGATTATTAGAACTTTTTTGTTAGCAATTTTTTTTTTTAATTTTACAAATTATTCATACATAGATTGCAAAACGTTCAAAAGTTACCTTCTCCAAGTACTCGCTTCTTTTAGGCATACTTTGATATTCAAAGAAATTAGGAGCAAACTGATCCGCGCTTCCATTACAAGGTAAAGCAAGAGTGATTCGATGAGCATAATAATAATAATAAAAATTGGCTCTTAAGCCGTTTGCTGATTATTTGACCAAGCTCCTCCTCCTATTTGTGGTGGAAGGCTTTTACGAAAAGCTTTTTATGCCGAGGTTTGCTATTGCCTGCCGAGGGGCGGCTGTACGCCTCTCTGCCGAGATGAAAAACGAACTGTTTTTGAAAATAGTCGCGTGGGAGTCAAGAGACTTCAGAGCTGCTCAGCTGCTCTAAGTTCATAGAGATTATATTTATTACGACAACAACTTTTTGTGATTTCGTCAACTCATCCCAAAAGGCACACCGCACTAGTCTGCAACTCTCACCTTGCCAATTTTATTAAATTTCGTTCTTCAAAGTATACGTTCTGACCAAATTTTTTTTCTAGTTTCGATCCAAACTCATGGAGTTGAAAAAAGTGTTCGGACACTGAAGCACCTGCAGCAGTATTCTGTACCAGATGACGCAAAATTAATCATCCATTTTGTTTTTGAATAACTTTTTTAGAAGTCAATTTGAGTGATGTACCTTTGACCTTTACGAGCTTTATTGCTTGTCTGTTTGGTTCGTATACGGCAGCTGTCTTGTTTACAGGTGTCAAATATGATTGACGTATGACGCCATTTGCAAAAATTTTAAGTCTTCCGATAAGGTGATTAGTTTTACGTCTGTTGCTGAAAGTGAGCGCTGCAACATCATAGCCGTTGGCTTTAGTGGATACTAATTTTCGATTATGACAACTTTGAGGAGCGCTAACTTATTGCCCCCCCTGAATTTATTACTCATATTAACATCATTTCATGACTTAATTATTTATTTTTTTAATTTTAATATTTTTTTTATAAAAATATAATACACTCCAGAAGAAATAGCAAGTAAATCAGAGCTTAAAACGTTGCACAAAATTAAAAAAAAATTCGACAACTTTTCACCAAATTTCAAACTATTTAAAGAGAATTAAAAAATGGGTAAGCAGTTTTTTAGCCCATTAAATTTTAGTATAATAAATTGCAAGTTTGATTTTGCATAACTCTAATTTTCTTTTATTTTACTTTAATTTTTTATGTGTCTATTCAGGAAAATTTAACCATTCATCGAAAACTGTTTTGTTTTTTTTGATTCTTAAAGCATTTATTTAACAACTACATACTTTTTTGTACGACGAATCAGAAAGGCTTTACATGAAGATAGTAAAAATAAAGTTAAAAATAAATTAAAGAAACATCTTTTTTTTAATTTTTTAAACATTTTTGTTTAATTTTTTTGTTATTTTTTTATAATTTTAACTTCATTTTTTTTTTAAATTTCTTATGTGTGTCTTTGTGGATTTATAGAAGAAGAAAGTTTTCACTTTAAGCTAATACTGTTTTTATTTCGTCTTCTTATTTCAGATCAACTAAAACACTAGCAAAAGTATATTTAGTTAGCCAATTAATTTATTTACTTTCATAGAAAATCATTTTGTGTACTTTACTGTTGTATGAGCCATATTTTCAAAAATAATATACATTTTTGTCACCTGTAGCAAAAATAATGTTATAATAGAAATTTTTTTTTGTAAATTTTTTATATTAAAAAATCTCTTGTTTTTGTAGTTTTTAAATTTTTCATGAGCTTGTAGGCACAGAAATAATGTTTAATTTTTTTTAAATAAATGTTTTAATTTTTTTTTAATCCATTAAAAATTTGTGAACTATATAAACCCAAAACACAAAAGAAAGTTAAAAAAAAGTTGAAAAAGTATAAACCCAATATACAATAAATTAAAAAACCAAGTTAAGCAATTTTTTTTTATTTTTTTTTGTTTATACGAGGGGTGCCTTTTATATTTCGGGATTTGGCAACCCTGGTGTTGCAATCTGCCAACTGACAGCTGTATCGGAAAGTTTGACATTTTTTGGCTTTTACGTACTCAGAACGTTTCGAAATACCAGCGCTATTTGTGTTGTTTACAGTAACTTAAAAGATTCATCTCGGCCCAAAAATGGAATTAAATCGTGACTTATGACACGTGGATTAACTCAGCAACATTTCATGGATGAACTTAATTCATTTTTCGGCGATGAAGCTCCATCAAGGACCAGTGTTTATCGATGGTATGGTGAATTCAATCGTGGTCGTAGTTCACTCCAAGACGAAGTTTCGTGAAGGTCATCCAAAATCAGTTGTTGTTCCGAAAACCATTGATGCTGTGCGCGAACTGATATTGCAAGATCGTCATGTGACCTATCGTGAGATTGAGACAATCTTAGGCATTAGTGGGACCAGCATATATTCAATATTGCATAAACATTTGACTGTCAAAAAAATTTGTTCGCGTTGGACCCCACACAATTTGTCAATCGCTCAAAAAAAGGCTCGTGTCGATTGGTCGAAGGAAATGCTCAAAAAGTACGATCGCGGGACTTCGAAACATGTCTATGATATCGTGACAGGTGATGAATCATGGCTTTACGCGTATGAGCCCGAAAGTAAACAACAGTCGACTGTATGGGTGTTTCAAGATGAGCCAAATCCAACAAAAGTTGTTCGCGCACGAAGCACTTCCAAGCAAATGGTCGCCTGTTTTTTCGAAAAAACTGGACATGTCGCAACCGTACCACTAAAACAACGCAGAACAGTAAATGCTGAGTGGTACACAACCATTTGTTTGCCAGTTGTCTTCCAAGAAATTAGGAAAACCAATCACCAAAGACGGAACACTCTTCACCAGGACAATGCGAGCTCTCACACATCGGCTCAAACAACTGCATTTTTGAGCACCCAAAACATCGAATTAATGGGTCATCCGCCGTATAGTCCTGACTTGGCACCGAATGACTTCTTTTTATTCCCGTACGTAAAAAACAAACTGAGAGGTCAACGTTTTTCGACACCTGAAGAAGCGGTTGCGGCATTCAGAATGCATGTTTTGGAGGTACGTCATTCAGAGTGGCAAAAGTGCTCCGACAATTGGTTCAAACGCATTCAAAAGTGTATAGATCTTGATGGAAAATATTTTGAAAAACAATAAAGTAATTTTCGATGATTAAAATTTGTTTTTGTTCTCTAATCACGAAATATAAAAGGCACCCTTCGTATAGATGAAAGTTTGCCCATGAATCAAAAACACTGTTTTTCTTCTTATTTCACATCAATCAAAAAAGTTACGCTCACAGCATACACGCCCATGATGATTTAGCATTACTCTGCCATCGAATAATTTTTTTTTATTAAAACTCATTTTCCGTACTTTGTAATTTTTTGAGCCATAATTCCAAAAATAATAAATATTTTTATCACCATAAAAAAATTTTAGAAACGCTTCATTCTAGCGCTCGTAAATTAAGATAAAATAACCATCAAATAACCCGACCCATTTCAGAGACACAACTACCCATTTCACATGTGAATACAGACATTTAATTTGTTTGATAGTAACCTTTCTGATTATTTTGCATTGAGGCAAGGGCAACTCAATTCTTTATCGATTAGCCACACGTATGCGACCATGTTTTTTTTTAAGGAACTACAGCACCAACCGTTTCATATTCAATTTGTATGCAAATTTTAGGGAAATCGCACACAAACTACTGCTTGTAATTTCGGTGTAAAAAGTGGTCCCATGAACATATTATATAAAGTCATCGGCAAGAAAGTCACATTGAAAATGGTTAAACAAAAACCACCAAGCACACCACCAAAAGGGTACAAAAGCAAGTTGAGGCAAAAATTAACATTTAAAACGATTTTCCACAAATCTATTCATATATATATATTTTTTTTTTTTTTGTTTTGCATAAAACTTTAGTGCACAGTTCCAATTGCTGGTAGTTTACAAATGAAAAATATGAAAGTTTCGGAATTATTCTGAATACAGAATTTATCTTCACCGTTATAATTGATTTAGCGGACATCACAAATTGCCCTGCAAACGCGTCGCTATATCAAAGTTGACAACAAAGAAAAAAGTCAATTAAAATTTCCAACTCCTACTTCTGTTTCATCTTGTATAGCAGTGAAATTGCAAGCCCCGCATCCCACTGACACCTCCAAGTAGCCATGAAAATAATTACGCATGCATTTTTGTGGCAGAGAATGCTAAGCTGGAGCTCCAGGTTCTTATACGAGTACAGTGGCTGTACAATTTGTCACATTTGTTAGTTGTCTAGCTGTACTTAGTTGGTATTTTGTTGTCACTTTCTTTTGTGCCATAATTTGTTTGCGCGCACAATTTGCTGGAGTGTCAGGCGTTTAACCCTAATTTGTTGAAAACGAGCACAACGAGTGAGTGCCACATAAAACCTTAGCCATTAGGAACGGCAGCTGTACACTTATACAATGGAGCCAAATCAGGCTGGCAGGAGAGGCACGCAGTGGCGGTTGTGAAAGTGTGCTAATAAATTATCTGGAACATCACAGCAGCTTTAAACTGTCATGCATACGTCACTTGAAAAAACGAAAAAATAATAATATAATATAAAAAAATAAATAAAAACTAAAAATTAAAAACTTAAACAAAAAATATCTATATAAATATGCGACATCCACAATTTCAATAAATCGTAAACAGTTTTTTGAAGCTAACAAGGAGACTTGGCATCTCCAGTACAGTTCATTTTTGGAACCACTCTCTGTTACATACATATGAGGAGCTTTTCCATGGCAGAAAAACACTCAGGGTTTGCCATTGCCTGCCGAGGAGCGACCGCTATTAGGAAAATATTTTACTTAACATTGGTGTTTCACCGAGATTCGAACCTACGTTCTTCTGAGTGGTAGTCACGCACCAACCCATTCGACTACGGCGGCCGCCTTACATACATACATTGCGCTAGTTAATTATAGCGCTGAGGCTTATTGACATGTTTTGTCAATTAATTTGTCTATTGTTTAATTTTAATAATTCTGTTTTTTTATGAGAATATATTTTGTTCTCTCTCAAAAACATACAAATCTAAGTTTCGAAAATTGTGCAATTTTATCAAATTTTCAAAATTTTTAATGAGATCCTTCAAAAATATATGCAGTTTTATAACCCATTAAATTGTAGTCCAACAAAGTGTAAGTTTCACGTGGCTTTGATTTTTAATAATTTTTTTCCTTGAAGTATTGTGAATTTCGTCTCCAACATTTTTTATTTTAAAATAAAACGCCCAACACCGTAACCAAAATCTTTTTTTCAAAAATCACCGCAATTTTTGAGCTACTAGAGACTTGTATCATACTTAATTATACTAAAACTGAATGAGCTATAAAACTGCATGTGATTTTTTTTTTGTTTTTTGGTGAATTGTTCTTTTTTTTTTTGAATTTTTTTTTTTGAATTTTTGTTTTTTTTTTTTTGAATTGTTTTTTTTTTTTTTT
This sequence comes from Anastrepha obliqua, assembly GCF_027943255.1. NCBI lineage: Eukaryota > Metazoa > Arthropoda > Insecta > Diptera > Tephritidae > Anastrepha > Anastrepha obliqua. Next base: position 64,094,694 of record NC_072893.1, on the reverse strand, counting down.
TTAAATTTTTACCAAAATTTAAGCTTGGGTTTTGAAAGGTAATTTTTCCATACAGAAATTATTAAAATTAAATAAGAGGCAAATAAATTGTCAATAAATTCCTGTGCTATATTTACATAACGCAGAGAATAAAGCCAATATTCTACTTAGAGGGAAAAGTGGTAAGTATTGTTATCTTTCTGCTATGGCAAATCAAAATCAAAACGTGGCGATGGATACGTCAAACGCTTACAAAACGACCAGATTACCGAGAGTGCCACTGGACTGGAAGGAAGAGCACTAGACAGCAAAGTAGCAGAAGTCGCGGTCAGCCGAAGATCACTTGGAGAAGGTCGATGTTGCGTGAGCTAGCAGATACCGACATCACATGGGACGGTGCAAAAACAATAGTCCAGAACTGCACACGATCGCAGAATATTGTCGAGGCTCTATGCTCCCAAGTGGAGTGAATAAGGAAATAAAAACAAAAATTGGAAAACGAGGCATTCATGAAGTATATTTCCGCGCCAGCGAGAAATCAAGTATTTCCAAAAATACTAATAATATTAAAAAATAATATTGGATTAGGAATAAATTATCTTGCTAGCCTGCGGAGAATGGCGGTAGAATTTACTGAGTCTAGAGCCAACCTCGGCTTTAGCCATAAAATTTCCGTAGGGGTTCGATTCGGCTTCGACCAAAAAAGTGGAGAAATTTGGTCAAATATTTCTTTTATTTTCTTAAAAAAATGTATTAAATTTGCGGTTGAGACTTATGTCTCTGCTTTGGCTTTTTTATAAAACAAAATACCGGATTTAAAAAAAATATTGTTTGTTTAACTTAAACCTTCTGAAATGTTTAGTTCAGTTTCGGTTGAGCCTCAGCTGAAGTTTGCCGCATTTCGCTACGACATCGAAAATTGATGTTCGGTCATTTTCTAGTAATATAACGCTTATTATCGATCACATAGTTATCAATTTTACAAAAAAGGTACTCAAATGAACAAAAGGTAATAAAAATGAAAGATAATATCTTCAAAATGAGCCATACCGAATGCAGTACTAGTGTAGAGGGTCTACCATAAGTATGTTTACGGAGGCTTAAAGTCATAAAACTTTAGCCGAAAGTATGAAAAGTTTATTTCAGGGGTTAGGGGTAGTCAGAATTTTCAAAAAATCGATTTTTTTTTGCATTTTCTTAAAGTATAATGTTTTAAAAATATTGTGTAAAAATTTGAAGTGAATCCGACAAATACTTTTCAAGTTATTCAACAATTAACAAAGGGCGCTCGGCCGTTGCGGAGCCGATAGCAAAACTTTAAATGCGTTTTTCTCAAAACTATGTTTTTCAAACTGGTGAACACTGTAACTTAAAAACCGCTACGTAGATTTCAATAAAATTTATACAGCTTTTGGAAAACATAAAAAACTTGTGCCTGATCGAAGGATTTTTTTTTTTCAAAAATTTCGATTTTTTTTAACAATTAACTGTTGGTTTTTTTTTCTAAAATCTGGAAAAAATTTTCTGAGACCGCCATTTTGTTCATTTTGAAAAAAAGGCTTCGATCAGGCACAAGATTATCTATTAATAAAACTAATTTTTCTTGTCCGATTGGTTTTAGATGAATCTGCAAGGACTTGTGATGTTCACCGCAAGGGACTTCTGGAGAAACGGGCTTCACACAAACAGCGATAACTTTTGCAATTATTAATTTTTTTTTTGAAATTTTGGTGAAGTCAAGTTAAAACATGATGTTTTTATGCTATGTTTTTATTTTTGTTAAATAAATTAATTAAGTAGCAAAAAAAAATTCCGGGCCTCTGACTACCCCTAACCCCTTAAATATACAGAACCTTTATTTAAGGGGTTAAAGGACCATTAAGTGAAGAATTTTTTAGTGACATATTTTAACCCTCTATCTGCTACTTGAGCGAGAATTTTTACTTTATGAACTTTGCGAACAGAATTCAAATGAATTTCCAAAACTTGGAAGCGTAGTTCTAACGCTAAACGATTGATGAAGACTTGACAGTCATTAATGCACTCAAATATCTATACAGCTTGCCATTCTCAGCTATCAAACTATAGTTATCGATAGCGATAGTTCTAATGCCACTAAAAATAACACCCGATATATTCTGAATACGATAAGTTTAATAGTATTAGAAACAAATTCATGGTGTGCTTTTGTCCGTTATCGCAAATTATTTTGGTCTGAGGAGATTACTGCTGAAAATTTCCCGGAAATATTTTTGTGGAATATCTTAATTCTCTATAGACCCTACAAGCTTAATATTTTTCAGATTATTTAAAATAATAGTCAAAATTACCCACCGAGTGAGAAATGTTGAGGTGAGGGGTTTGAGGCAGTAAGAATTTTCAAAAAATTTGTTTTTTTTGCATTTTCTCATAAAATAATATCTTAAAAATATTGTCTGAAAATTTGAAGTGAATCCGACAAATACTTTTCGAGTTATTCAATAATTAACAAAGGGCACACGGACGCTCCGCGTTTTTAATAATTAATTATCGATTTTTTTCTCGAAAATCTGAAAAATATTTCCTGAGGCCGCCATATTGTTAATTTTGAAAAAAAAAAAAATCTTCAAACAAGCACGAGAATATCTAATAATAAAACGAATATCTCTTGACCAATTGATTTTAGATGAATCTCGAAGGACTTTTGATGATCAACGCAAGGGACTTCTGGAGATTTGGGCTCCTCCTCCACACAAACAGCGATAACTTTTACAATTATGAATTTTTGTTTTTGGATTGTGCTAAAGTCAAATCGCAACATGATGTATTAATGCTATGCTTTTATTTTTGTAAAATAAAGTAAATGACTAGCAAAAAAATAATTGAAAGTCATCGTTTTTCGGGCCTCTGACTACCCCTAGACTGGATTTAGGGACGAAACTACAGATGTAACATTGTCCAAGGTCCAATATCCAAACACGAGCTATTTAAATATATTTACCAAGAGAAAAAACATTTTTTTTTTGCTAACAAAACCAAGGAAACTTTATTCTGAGAGATAACAAAAAATGCGACACCAATCGCATCACTCCCAATATTAGAATCAAAGATTCACATTATATGTACCAAAAGTTTATTTTTGCCTTGAAGAAGAGCTTGAATAAGGCATTTCATTTATCACATCAGCAAAAAATTTAGAAAATGTGGTCTTTTTTCGACTTCGACACTAATATGCCCCGCTAAGGGATTAAGTCAATGTGGAAATCCCAAGAAAAAAAAACCATTTTCTCTTATTTTATATTCTCTTATGAAATCCTTTCAATACGAAGTTAGTTTTAATGCCGCACAGTGCGGTAAATCTACAATGAAAACTATAACCCATCAAATAATAATTTTACGCAAATTGCAAAATAAATAAAAAAAGATTGCTCATACGCACTGTGTTTCGAAACTATTTACGTATATGCCCGTGGCGATTTTGCTGCTACACTGCCATGTGGTGCTGCTGCAAGCGCAACGCTGAATTGAATTTAAGAGCCAACTTTAAATTTTCACTCTACTAGATTAGCGCCCGAAGCCAAAAGCAAAAGGCAGCAGTATGAGAAGCGCCAACACGCACACGCTTTTACCAATTTTTTTCCAATATTTCACTCAGTCAATAGCGACAATCCATATGCAATGCACTACGAAAGCCAATATGCTGTTTAAGCGCAAAAGGTTCAACTACTTCGCCTACTTGAACTAATTTGCATAGAGTTGAAGGATACGTCCGGCCACTTTGCCAAACACCCAGAAATGGGTTGGCGCAACCCTTAGCTAACACTTTCATGCCACCTTCCTTTAAGGGGTTTGCTTGCTTTCCCCACTTTTTTCACTTTGCTACGTTGCTGTTATTTTTTTATTCCTACTAAGCTATGCGGCTATTGAAATGCGTGACATGTGCTGTCACTCTTCTGAAACAGATCGCGAATACTTGCAACAAAACAAGAAAAAAAACGTATCACACGCAAATACATCAAACATACACTACCATACACCGCAGGCCACAATATCAAACCGGATAGTGGTGCGGAAGTAACAAAGAGTAGAGAAAAGGAAAAAGAAGAAAAAATTGGTGAAATAAGCAAATAAGCCAGCGTTTGCTTCAAAATGTCATCACGGCTGACTGGCAAGAAAGCCATTCGGTTAGTGCTGCTGACGGGTTACATCCTGATTGCTTTGCGTGCCCCTTCTTTTCATTCATGCAGCAGCCTCCTCAGTTTGTGCTATAGGAAAATATTCCAAGTGGTTTTTGTTATTGTAGCGCTTTGACGTAAGCGATTACCAGTTACCAGATCTCATATAAGCAACCTATTATAAAATTGTGGCACGCAATTCAAAAAATTCAATATGAATAAAGTTTCTCATTTCCAGCAAATAAGCACGCATAGATGTACACCATCGAAGCAGCTGTTTTCAGATATTCTTTGGCCTTACATTTCTTGTTTTTCTTTTTTTTTTTTTGCGTTATGCGCTCGCATGTGATTTTAGCAGCTCCATGTAGATTATTTTATACAACTTGTAATTTTCACTTATTGTTGTTGTTTTTTTTTGTTATCCTGAAGCCCACATTTTTAATAATCAAAATATCGCTTGTTGTTATTGTAAAATATATGTACATAAACGTGTCGACAGTAATGTTGATGGTTATAGCAAAACTTTCATGAGTTTAGAAATTCATATGGACATAAAAATCAGGATGTATGGAGGTGTACTGGAGCGCGGTACAGCTGTGTCAAGTGCTAATATGTTTCCTATGGACATGAGGAAAATCGTGAGAAAACAAAGCTGCTTCCATAAAAAATTGCATACATGGTAAAATCACTGCAGCTTGCTAGAGTTTTGGTATTACCTAAGAGGTGTACTAAAACCAGAGTTAAATTTCAAACCAACTGCTACTTTTTTAGCTACTGCTTTTAGTTTTGCTTAATTAACTTTTTAGTATTCATTTACATTCTGGACCCCCTTAGCAGCCTTTGTAATATACAGTACTATCTCGATAATCCGGACACGCGGTAGTCCGGTCACATCTATAATCCGGACGACTGCTAAATTCGGACAGTTTAACATTTTTTACTCTATAATCCGGACATTTTTCAAATTTGCTTCGCAATATGTACATACATATGTATTTTAATTTTTAGTTTGCTTTGTGAGTTTTTCGTAAAATAGCGGTACTTTAACAACAATATATGTATACGAAATGCAACAGCATAAATCACGCGTTGTGTTTATTCTTTAGTGACAAACTGAATTGAGTGGACATTATTATTATGAAAATAATAATATAGAAGAAGCTGATTCTGATTGAACCATAGTTGAAGCGGTAAATACTATAAGTAGCGGTGAAGCAAAGAATATTTTTTCCAAGGCTATGCAATGGGCAAAACAAATTGACGCTTCGGCTATGGATATTTTAGTTTTAAGACTGCAGATAAAATGTTGCTGCTGCAGATAAAATGTTGCTGGCGAACTCACAGCAGACCAAAATTAATAATTTTTTTGAAATAGTACATACTAAATATAATAAAAAAAATGTTTGATTATGTACAGATGTACATATTATTATGTAAGTATGATTGTACTGTATTTAATAAAACTATTTATGTACATACATATATCTGAAGTGCGTTATGTTCATTTCAAAAAAACAACGTTTAGTTGAAAAAAAAAAAAAATCATCTATAATCCGGGCACCCCCATAATCCGGAAGACCCCTAACATTAAGGGTGTACGGATTATCGAGATAGTACTGTATAATATTTGATTATATGGTGGGTTGGTTCGTTGGCTGTTTGGTTTGTTCGTGCGTTGATTAGTCCGTTTGATGGCTGGTTGGTTAGTTGGTTGGTTGGTTGGTTGGTTGGCTGGTTGGCTAGTTGGTTGATTGGTTTGTTCGTGCGTTGGTTGGTTGGTGGTTGGTTGGTTGGTTGGTTGGTTTATTGGTTTGTTCGTTCGTTGGATTGTTGATTAGGGTGATCGGTCGGAGGTTAGTTGGTTGGTTGGTTTGTTCGTACGTTGGTTGGTTGGTTGGTCGGTTGATTGGTTGGTTGGTTGGTTAGTTGGCTGGTTAGTTGCTTGCTTGGTTAGTTGGATTGTTGGTCAGTCGATTGGTTGGTTTGTTTTGATTTGTAGGATGGTTGGCTGGTTGCTTGATTTGTAGGGTGGTTGGCTGGTTGTTTGATTGATTGGTTGGTTGGTAAGCTTCTTAATGTGTCATCTGTTATGTGTTAGCTCCTGGCATAGTTCGGTTTTATGTTCAAGCAACTTGGTCTTGTAAATGAATATGCTTAGGAAATTCAAGGAGTGCATGGAGATCTCCATTCGATTTCACTTTAAGAGCCTGAATGGTTTGTCTTTATTGTGGGTTTTACTAGGTAATACTCTGGCACTCCACAAGTAGCACATAAGCGCCGCTTTGATACCATTATGAGACCTCCAACAGGCAGATATTTACAGCCAGCCATAGCTGTTGGAGTAATGGAGCAGATTGATGCGAATTACGTTAGCGCAAAACCCGGACAATCGCTTAGCTGCCAAACCCGGACATTTACAGAGAAAATTCTCAACAGTCTCTTTCTCTGAAAGGGACCGGCAGCTTCTGCAACGGTGGTTAAATAGTAATTCGTTTATTTAAGAAAATAAATAAATTCCCTGATTTAGAGAAGACTCTGTTCCGAATCGCGATTCCATCTTGGAGCCGTCAGTGAAGACAGAGGTACCAGTTTCGGTGCAGATGTTGTCATCGTTGCAATCTTACCTACTTGGAAAGATTGCTCTTACTAAACTTCAGTTGGCAAATAGAGAAATGAGCCCGAAGTTCAAAAAATGCGCAGTTGACTGTCTAAGAATGGCACCATGTCTTTTGGGAGAATGCCCCCAGAGGTCAACTTCCTTTAACACTAGAAGGGTCGTGTATCTAACTATACCTTCAAAGACCGCAGCCGTCAATTTGACGGTATTAGAGATTCAATCAGAATGCACATGAAATTATTGTATATTTCGCTTTGAAATGAAACAAAAATATTTAAAATTTTATTTTTATTAGTAGTTACAAATTAAGGATAGCACTTAAGTCGAGTAACATTTGTAACAAATAATATTTTTTTTAAATCTTTTATACATTTACCACAAACAGCGTTTTTACATATTGTGCAGTTTTCACACGTTCTATTTTTCTTACAATTATGATTGACTTGACATTGCCGCCGCTTATTGTTTGTAGTAGATTGTTCACTTGTTTCAAAATTACTTTCTTGCCTTTGAGTCGTAGCTGAAGTAGTTCTTTTTTTCAAATACTCTGCACGTAGATCGTTCACTAATTGTAAGATAAAATCATGCCGAGAAATATTTATTCCCGTAACTTTTCGGTACATAATCCATGAGTTTACAGCTGCTAAATCAAGTATATTGTAAAAAACATGAACGGGTTCCAGCTCTTACGGTGTACTTTCGTGCCATTTGGTCAATGATGTCAACACCAAACTTCGTTTCATTATAACATTTTACTGCCTCGGGAAGCTTTTTTCGATCAACTCCTATGCTCACATTTGGGTGCAAAGTACTCAAAATAATAACATTTTTTCCTGGTTTTCCTTGACAGACAGTAAGAGTGGTATTAGTCTCTGATTTCAGTATAAACGATTCATATCGTGTGGTACGAATATTTTTACAAATTGGTGGTACTTCTCGTCTTCGTCTTCTTGCACGCCGCATTGTCCCAACAATACTATATTAGTTTTTTCGATCATTAGTTTTTTAGCCAGATTTATCGACGTGAAAAAGTTATCAGTGGTAACGTTTCGCCCTTTTTTGAAATAGGGTTGTACTAGTTTCAAAACCACATGTTCGGGTAATGAAATATCGTTCGGACGGTTTTCGTCTTTTCCTAGATAAGGGAATCCACCACATAGATACATACTCTCGACATCCACCAGCAGCCAGAACTGTATGCCAAATCTATCCGGTTTGTTTGCAATATATTGTAAAAATGGACAGCGAGTTTTTGATGGAAACAACTGCTCATCGACTGTCAAATTTTCTCCAGGAATGTAACACATTTGACAATTATCTATAAATTTCTTCCATATGTCAGAAATCATTGCAAATTTATCATTAGCTAAACGAACAGAACGCGTGCTTCTCATATCAAATCGTAAGTACTCCATGATTTCCTTGTATCTATTTTTACTCATAGTCTTATTGAAAACGGGTGGCCCCCAATCTTCAGACCACAAGATATCCAAATCAAGGTGGCTCATGTTGTAGGCTCCACGAGCATAAATCAAAGCAATAAAGGCATCTAGTTCGTCTAGAGATAAGTTCCAAGTTTCATTTTGACTCTTCTCATGTGCTTCCTTTTCAGTACATTCTTTTATACGTCGAAGAATGTACTCATCAATCAATAGCCTCCACGCAGAAATTGGTTTGTCATTTTCAATATATCGCTTGGCGTATGGAGTAGGTCCTGAGATTTCTCTAAGTATATTTTGCTGACTGTAACGTCCTACTTCAAAAGCGTTCGGCGAAATACAAGTCCATTCTGTACCGTCACTTGCTATCTGTAGTATACCGACTTCTGCCCCGAAGTTGTCCTAGATGGACGTCCACCGCGCCCTGTTCGTCCGCCACTAATTGATCTACGAGAAACCCCTCGACCTCTGCGCAAATTTACAGTAAAAGTGTTACCTGTATCAGGGAAATCTTATTTCGTAGGAAGCATTGTTTTCTACCGTTATCGCTGCCGTCAAATTGACGGTATGCGGTCTTATTAGGTATTTCTAAAGGAATTTCATAAGCCACATATATACTAAAAGTTTTCTATAGTTATTTGAGCAAACAATAACAAATTAGGAAAAGTCATAAAATATGAAAATTAACAAAAACATATTTTGCAAAATATTTAAGAATGAAATGGTGATGCCGTCAAATTGACGGCTTTGGTCTTTCTAGTGTTAACCTGATTGCACTTTGAGTACCGATGGAAATAACGTAAAAGTCGATGGGAAGTAAGTGCAAAACGATATTCGGGGTATCACTGGGGCAAATTCTACACGTTCCGGTAATGCTAATACATGCCGTCCTTTGCACCCTCCCTCCCTGAATGATATTATTAGCCCTTTCGAAGAGCTTTCTACCAAAGCAGGTGTTCGTAAATTAAAATTTGCATCCAAAGAACGACCTGTGGGATGAATACTCATATTTTGCCGAACATAGATTTGCAGGAGAAGAGAAATATGCTGACCCTTTATACGAGATTTTCAATGAATGTGAAGGTAACTCACTTCCGATGAAAGCGAGAGAACGTGGTTATTTCATCTCGGAAGTCTTAAATGTGGAGGTTTATATTTCCTGGTAAATAGCACCATTACTGGTATTATGGAAAATCGTAAAAAATCGTGGCCTTAACTTCTTTCGCAACTGTCTTTTCAAGCGGCACATTGAAGCCACATTTTTACATATCTCGAGTTCATATCTTCAAATCATAACAGCGTCTTTCTAATTCGAGTTCATTCTTAGATTTGAAACCAAACCAATTTTTAACGTTCATTCATTATTTACTTACACGATTTGCCCAGAATTGATATTTAATTAGGTATGTCAAAATGACAGCTGAGGAAGACTGAGCATGCTTTGTCCTGGCTACACATTTTCCGGGAGCTGTTCCTCATAACCTGGGGTCCTATACTGGGTTCTCAAGGCCGACAATGGCAACTGGGTAAATACCTCTTTACCCAGCAACTCATAAGATGAATCGCCAGCTTCTTTAATCCATACAAGACGCCTCCTATGAATTGTAGTCATTGATAACTGGCTGTAGTTGCTGACAAATAATGGCATCAGCTACGAAGAATATGCGGATGAGGTTGTAATCATAAATAAGGAGCAAGTTCGAGAATACCCTTGGCAGCATAATGCAAAGAGCCTTTAACCTGATGACGATGATGATGTGCTGGATTGAGACTGAACATAAACCCGTCTAAAACAGTAATTCTCTGCACCAGGGAAAAATTCTTTCCAGAAGTGAGGGAAATCAATATGGGCGAGGCTGATATTGGAATGGTCGATGAAGATAATTACCTTCGCGTTATGCAGGATGTCAAGTTTGACTGGAAAAGCTACGCTGATGCAACCTTCCACCTTAATTTAAAATATATATTTTCTGCCGTAATCTTCTATTTTACATACATTTTCGTCTTAGGTATGCAAGCTCAAATGCATTTGTGCATGATCGTTGCGCACCTTTTGCTTTTATTAAGTTTTCTATTTACATAATAAAGAAGCACTTCAAGATTATTGCAATTTTGTTCAAATATCTACTACAACTTCAGCAAATTCAACAGCTACACTACACTACACTCATCATCTTCCTCAAAACATTTGCCTGTGTAAATGCAAACTATCAAAACTGCGTAATGTAAACTTCCTTTTTAAAATGCACTGCGCTCTTGTGTAAACTTGGCAACTAATACATACACAGAAGGCTACTTGAAAGTCGCTAAATTGTGCAAATATTGACACATACCCAAGTTGATCTTATACTTTGTGCATAGTTTATACGTATGTATGTATGTATATAGGTAAGTAAGTGTGTGCGACTGGCTTTGTCGAAAGCCTAGACGCTGTGGATATTTCGCTATTTTGCATTTTAGCTGCAAAACAAGAAGTAGAACAGTGTCACAGTCGCTTTGCGGTGCAAACAGCGCTTAAAATCAACAATACCATCACTTCGGCAAAGCTGCTTATGCCTGGGTAAATACATATCCACGTGTGAGTGTGTGTGTGTATTTCCCAATACAAGTAATTTTGCTAACGAACCGTGTGTAAACACATCCCACTCTCCATTTCTTAATTCATTTCTTCCTTTTCGATGAGCTTTCAAATACAACAACAGGGAGTCGCTGCCTCCAGACAATCTGCGAGTTTGTGAGTTTTCTTCCCAGCTGAATTTAGGTTTCTATTATTCACAGTTATGCGGTAAAAGTTTTCTGCGAGGGCTTAATTATTGAAATACAGCCAAGGCAACAGACAACAGACAGCAATGGGTTCATGTGTAGGTATACGCGTCTGTGTGTATGGGCATATATCTGATTTTAGTTGAGCTGTTTACATGCGCCGTTATAAGGCTTTCAGTGAAAAGACAAACTACTGAGCAAGCGATATGGTTCATGAACTGGTGTTTTATGGAATATATCATACTAGGCCGAAAGTAACTAGTATTGTACTAGTTGCAAATGGACCAATTAAAAGAGGAAGAAAAACATTAATATTTATACCACTGTAAAAAGGAAGACTTCTAACGCTAAAAATGAATAAAATGAGGATTAGAGGCATACAAAGTGTATGTTTAGTTAATCAGCTATGTTTTTTTTTTTTTTTTGTCTATCATTGACTGGTACAGCAGTGCTGCAGAGGTATCTAAGTGCGTTAAATGGCATAAAAATGTTGCTGACCCTAACTACTCCACCTGCTGGGATGTCGCTGTTGCAACAGCTCGCAATTGATATCTCCTAAAATAGCTTCATGCTAAAATTACCAGTTGCTAGTAATGCAAAAAGTGGAAAAGATAAAAGGCAAAATTATAAAAGCGCCACATATTGACAAGCTTTGACAATTTCTTTATTTATTTTTAAATTTAAATTATTTTTCTATACAAAAATGATTTATTTTATAACAAAAACTACATTATACCTAATTTCAAACTCTAAAGGAGACATGAAAATTCGACAACCTTTCACAAAAACTCCAAACTATGTAATCAGAATTCAAAAAACTAAAAAAAAAGACAAAATCAAACAGGGTTTGTAAATGTATAGCTCATTAAATTTTAGTATATTAATTGATAATTACCATTTATGATATTCTTCCCCGACAATTTCGTGAACTTTTCGTATATAAAAGACAAAAAATTAGTGCATATGGAGAAAATGCGCTGTTCCGCCAACAAAAAATATTAAAAATCAAGGCGAATTTTGAGCTATTTGAAACTTACACTTCATTGTACTAAAATTAGATGGGCTATAAAACTGCATACCCAAAAATCTTCTAAAGACTTTGAACAAAAAGTGTGAAATTTTGAAAGAAATTTAATGAATGTTTAAAAGTTTTGCACAAACTTTGAAAAATTTATTAAGTTAAGCCGCGCACCTGTTTCCGGATTTGCTCATATTTTTAATTTCGAAAAGCAACTGTCAGCCAACTCATCTCTCAACATCTGCCATTAACTGCTGTCTTCAACGCTAGGCATTTCACTATCGAAACAAAAACAAAGGCCTCTACGAATTGCATTCTGCAATCACACTAGAAAAGCTCTCCCCACCACCAACATCACAAGTTTCGTTTTAGTCATCGTCGCTGCTTGCATAGCTGCAATGGGAGCAGCTTAAGAAAAACACAGTCAGTCGATCAAAGAAATCTGTAAATGGCACACCCTTTGCTTCATAAATTATCATTTGGTTTACATTCCGCGCGCATAGTTACATTAAATAAAACGCAAAATCTCCGCTTATTGCATCAAAATCTCCGATTATTAGAATAAAATATATTTTTCTAAAAAATAATTCAAATTAATTTGAAAAAAAGCAGTCAAAACTTACATTATGTGGTGGCCACAGCACTACTTCAATCACTTCAGAAAACGAACTACTTCCGTTGCAAAGCTAACTGGTTGTAAGTTTGTTCACAACTGGTTGATCTCCCTGCAGGGATACTACAAGCGTATTTTCAAAGGAGTTTGTTTTCCCGTTCGCAAGTATTTGCAGCTGCTTGTATTGTATGATAATAACAACTACATAATACAACAACTACCAAATATGGAAAATAAAACTTCAAGAGCGCGTTTGTTTTGTTAAGTGTCTTATTATGTACTCACATTTACATATGCAAATACTAATGTATGCACACTTACAAACACAAAATAACCTACTCCAAGTGTGCTGAGAGTAAAACATTTTGGGACTGTGCACACACACACACTTACATATGAATTGCGTTCACACTCTGGTAATCAAAATGTTAAAGTCTTTTTTTGACGCCTCTGCTAGAGTAGGTGAAAAAGTTTAAATACGTAGGTCCATTTTTGTATATTTATTTGGTGAGCTCGAGACCGGATTAACCATAAAACAACAAATTAAATTATACATTTTATTTACTTATTTTCTTTATGTGCAGATTTTTCTACTTCAAATAGAAGCCATCTTCAGGAACTACTGGTTGTGTCGGCTTCATGTTTGCATGTACGTAATTGGCTCTTGTAAGCAATTTTTATTTTAATGGCACTATTCACTGTTAAATTTAAGGATAATTCTTCACTAAAATGCCGTATTCAACACTATATTTAATATGACCATTTCTCGTTAATACCGTCGGACTATTGAATTCAAAACGAAAATTAGTCTTTAAGACTGTAAAATACATAACAGATAATAAACGAAAAAAATAATAAAGAGGAAGAAGAAATCCATTGTTGATTCTGGTAGAGAGGACAAAAACACGTACATGGTATTAATGTCGTTAAAGTGTGTTAAAAAATTTGTTTTGGTAAAATTTCAATAAGGGTTACCCATTCTGACCTTTTTCTGGCATTCATATTTTTGAGCTTTGGTGTATTCAGAGACTTATAGTAGAAATTTATAACAACATTTTTCTGATATATTTTATCCCGTTACATCCCTCCGTTAAGCGTATTTTCAGCACTTTCTCGCAAGAGAAACAAAATATACCCAGTTATTGAGAAGTTAGAGGGTTAAAGTGCTCCACAAAAATATTCGCTGTAATTTTTTATACAGAACTGAGGATGATATCATATGTATAAAATGTAAGAATAACATAGTTTCCTATATCTATTTACAAAAAAAAAAAAATTTAAAAAAAGGGGAAAAACTTTAACTACCCATTAAGGGGTCCTGATGGTCTAGAGCTCCAAATTTGGGGTATTTTCAGGAAATTTTACAATAAAAAATGAGAAACGATATTTAAATGTTTTAGGCTTTTATTTAACTTCTTTTACATACAAAAATGAAGACATACAATATAATTAGAATAATAATTTGATTCTAGTACGGGCAATAGCCATTGATGTTGTGAACGACATATTCAAATCTCAGACAATTTGGTTGAATGGATCGTTTTTAGACAACACCAGGCCAAAACAAATCGTTTCGAGATAAATGAGTTTAAAGTTTGCGGTACAGGAGCGCGCGGACCGCTCTCTACTTAGTTAATGGGCTGTAGAAGCTATAGTATGTGGAATTTCCGCACGAAAATGTCACAGTATATTTTTAAGATACTACATTTTCAATATATCGAAAAAACAAGAAATCGATTTTTTGAAATTTTTAGACCATCGGCTCTGCTTAAAATATACCTCAAGCATAAACTTTGAAAACATTTAAAATTAAAATATACACATATACTAAAATTGTCTTGACTCGTGATTTCCTAACTTTAACAAAAATCGCATATCGCTTTAATCTGATCATAAAAACATGGCCTCCTTAACAGCAGGAAATTTCTTTACATAAAAGTTAATCATACGCCACAGCGGTCAGCTCAAGCAGCTGTCGGCATTAAATTTATTTGCGCAAAGTACACAAAAGTAAGAAATAAAATAAAAAGCGAATTGAGACTGTGATATTAAAAGAAGAAGAAGCTACAAAATGGCATAAATAAAACAGCTGGACAAAGTGTAAAAGAAAAAATTGTTATTACATTGCTAATGTTATGACCTTCACCGCCACGGAGCAAAGCATGCATAGGCGCCAGAGCCTGCAACGGCCATAAAAAAAAAGAAATAAAGGTATAACAACGTTGAAAGGCAGCAACATGCTGCAATTTAAAATGCAACAGCATGGCATACAAATATCTCTGTAGTATGGCGGCCACGAAAATGAGAAGAATCGAGAAAATTAGAAAACGAAAGAAAATAATAATTTTTTGTATATGTACTCGTATACCAATGAATAACTGGAGCCTCAGCAGATGCCAGCGCGGCAGAAAAAAAAAAAAACAACATAACGCATACTAATGAGAATTCCAAGCGGGTAATGGAGGGGCAGCAAAGTGTTGTGTGGAAAGTAACATTTCAATGGTGAATAATAATTCTTCAAAATCATAGCTACGGAAGAGCAATAAATGCGATGCGCGCATTAGCGCTATTTATCAAGGGAAATTGTGAGAAATGACTACAGCGATTTATAGCTCTTCAGTAAACTATGTTCTTGCGTATGCTTCAATTTGTATGTGTATGTATGTGTGTGATGCATAAGTGATGTTTTAGTATTTGCCGCATTTCATTTCGTTGTTAGAGTCTACTATTGCACGCTGCGTCGTTATGGGGATAATAATGATTTGGTATATAAAATATTTATTTATCTGGGGTTAATGGTGAATTTATTCTATATGAATAATTTTCAATGGTCGACGTAAGTTGTATGTTGTCCTCCAGCAATATATCGTCCCCTTCTACTATAAACATGAATGTGTAAAAACGAATATGATGGGAAATCAAGTTTGAAAGTTTATTGCTCTCGTAAAATTAGAAGAAGTGGTTTCTGATATAAAAAGGTATTTGTGGGGAACTAAAAAGCCTTTATTTATATTTCTAGTTAAGTTTTTTTTAGTGCTACTCTAAAAAATGTTACGCACTTAAAAAATGCCTTTCAGTTTTCTGGCAGATCACTTCTTCGAGGGTGTATGTGGCGGCTTAGGCCCAGTTTAATTTGAGAGGCTGGCTGGCTTGACGTGCCAAAAAATCGGAATGGTTTAGTGGCATGAAAGCATAGGTCGTGGGAAAATCTTCTCAGGAGCAGCGCAATGATCCTCTGTGATCCTTGAGTAAATTCTTGATAAAATAGTAGCTCATCTAACCTAAATTAATTTGAGTTAACCAAATAATTCGTATGAGTTTTGTAGTCCTACGCAAACCTCGATGCTATCTCATGTTAGGGTAAGGATTTTAGAGTTGATGATTGTCTCACATTTCATATACTCTGGTGCTATTTGTGCTTCTGCAAAGATATTTGCATTTTGTGGTTGGGTAAGTGCGGGGGTTGGGTAATCGGCGAACCATTTTAGAATCTTTGTTTGAGTATTTCATCTAAAGTACTCCTATCTTTCAGGATTAAACCATCGCCTAAAGTTAATTTTAAGAATTATAACCTAGTAGGGCTTATTAAAGCACAATTGTGGTAGCATAAAAACCCGATCCATTCATGATGGCAGAATGAATGAATTAGGCTTTGAAGATAATACAGTACAAAACAAGTCTCTCTTTCAATCTAAATGTAAAGAGAGCATGTTCGCAACAACGTCAAGAGCATCGTATAAAATACAAAAAAAAAATTTTCTCAGAAATCAGTGAGTTCACCAAAAGTGTTGTAAAAAGCTAAAATGTCAATTCGCAGCTAAAATAAACGAAATATTTCGGCAAACAGATGAGACAAACTCGCAGCATAACTTTATTGCCTCATTAATATGCATCCTTGGCATCCTTTTGAACTTGTCACAGCTTTGCTACGATAAACTTAAATCACATTTATATATAGAAGTGTGAATGTATATACATTAGGGAGGTAAAAAAAAAAAATGTTTGTTTGTTTTTATTCCTTGCTACGGCCCAAATTTGTTCTATGACCAAAAAGGATTAGGTTCCTCTGTCTTTTTCTTATTTAATATTTACCGTAACCATATACAAAAAGAAAAAACAGTTGAAAAATGGAAAAATGTTTATCTGCCGAGAAAGATGAGTATATTGATTCCATCAAAATATTTTTTTTTGTCAAAAAGTATTAACGTTTGACTCTGTTATCTTTTTTTGAAAATGAATTACTCGCAATTAAATTCTGCTTTGTCACCCACTTGCACAAAAATTAGTCTAGTTCGAAATGTCATAAAATCACAGACAGTTTTTTTGGTTTTCATACGGCTAAATTTATATTTGCTGGATTAAAATATTTTCAATTATTTTATAATACTTGATTTGGAAATTAAATTCAATCAAAACTCCCATACCATATATGGGTGCATATGCGGTAAAGGGCTAAGAAGGGCAAAAGGCTGCCCCCATCGGTATGCATCGTATGGGTCTCAAGGCTCATTAGAATTACTGGGACCGAAATGACAGATAAATTACTACGTTTTTCGTAGCAAAATCAATGATAGGTAGGTTTATTTATTTAACAAAATTATTTTTTTACAAAATTAAAAAAGACATTATAAAAAAAAAGTTTTAATAATTAAAAAAAAAACTAAAATAAAAAATTATTAATTATAAAAAAAATTTAATATTTAAAAAAAATTAAAAAAACATGTTGAATGATTGGTAGATTTATTAACTTAAAAACGAAATTTTATCTATTTTCTAACAAAATTAAAAAATACATTATAAAAAAATATTATAAAAAAAATTTTAATAATTTAAAAACAAATAAAAAAAAAATTTATAACTTAAAATAAAATTGTTTTTATTTGTTTTTTTTTTAATTTTTTTTTATAATATTTTTTTATAATGTCTTTTTTAATTTTGCTAGAAATAGATAAAATTAAATTTTTTTGTATAAATAAAACTACCTCCTATCATTGATTTGGCAATATTTAAGTTAAAAAAATAATATTAGTAACACTTTTTTTAACTTTTTTTAATTTGTTTTATATTTTATTTATTTTTATTTATTTTATATTTAATTAAAAAAGAAAAATAAAAGTACGTATGGTTTCTTTTTTGGCCATAGAGTAAATGTAAAGCTTAGCATAAAAAATAATAATAAAAATTAAAATAAATATATAATAAAAAAAAATGTCTATTCCATCCTAATACAAATATACACACATCTACTTGATTTACTTTTTATCAACGCTAATTTTTTTATTTTACCTGCGACTCTAATTTGTTATGCCCAACACGTCACATTGACCACATTGACGTAAACGTGAGTGGCGTTCGAAAGCGTGTCGAAGTGTTGGAGTGCAGTTAAGGGCCAACTGAGCTGATGCATGAAGACATGACAAAATATAATTTACTACTTTCTCGTAAATTCGTTAGTTGAAAAAATTTATTGCCAACACCTTTATTGCTGAATCTGCGAGCTCTCGATTCGCTTTGGCTATTCAGCATTCGTTTTCATACAACCGTTACCAACCGTTAACTATTGTTGTTGCTCATGTTTTTATTCCTTTTATTGTTGCTGTTCAACTACCATTGCCAATGTTACATTTTGGTTTACCGGTAGCTGGACGCATGTTGCATGTCGCCTGTCGCTTTGAACAAAACATAAAGTCACTTTGTACCGACATTGGCACTACAGCGCCTCCGACGAACTTCCTCACATTCTTGCTTTTCATTTCATTTTCTGCATTTTTGTATTTTTTTGTTTTTTGTTTCCTCACTTTTATACTTTCTTTGGTATGCTTTACACTCGCTCACCTGCCAACAACAGTAAAAGCCGTAATATAACCTTTTTACTCTTGTCCTTGTCCCATTTCTGCTTCAAAAACTTGCTACCTTTTAAATTTTGTGCTCGGAGATGGGGTGAGTGGCGAATGAGGAGGAGGCAATGATATCTGAACTTGAAGTTTACCTACATCCAAGAGCTAAGGTGGTGGTAGGAGGAAAGGAATGAGGTAGCTTTTGGTGTGAGAACTGAAATTTAAAGCGTAGCAAACATTGAGGCAGGCAAAGGATTTATATGCCTATAAATTTCAAAACGCGAGCATACACACACACAGCTACACCTACATAACTCTTTGATAGCTGTAATAAGCGAGTGCCGTTGAGAAACTCTTTCTGTTTGCGTAATCAATAGATTGGCCGATTATGTCGAAGGTGTGTTGATATGCCTTTGCGCTTTGCGCCGAATTGGGCTACTGGGAATAAAGTTGCAAAGTTTCACCAAGCTTGGCATACATAAAAATGGAATGTAAGAATATGTATATACTTAATTAAAGAGGCATACAGTTAATTCAAATAATTTCATTTCATTTCGGGGCACAGTTATTTATTATAACTAATTTATAAGCAGCAAATGAAGTTTAGACACAATCGAAGATGTTCAACGCTCTGACGGGCTGAATGGGGGGACGTCTTCAAACATAGTTGAAAAAGTGGTAAAACTTATTATGTAAGATTCAAGTTTGAGAAAGAAAAAAATTCCAGAAATTATTAGAGTATCCTTCAGGACTATTTGAACCATTTTCACCTAACCTGTCAGAAACCAAATAGATTAACGAAACCAACGCAAGACAAGTCTTATCGATGCCCTATGCTCCCGAGAGGAGTGAACAAAAGGTCAGACTGAAAGCGTCGAATGTTTACTTGAGTTTTTGATATGTAGGGAGATAAAGAATTAATATATGAACCAGTTCGTTATTGAAAATGATACTTCGGTTCTTCTCTGTGAATCTG
The DNA here is from genome assembly GCF_027943255.1 of Anastrepha obliqua. Taxonomy (NCBI): domain Eukaryota; kingdom Metazoa; phylum Arthropoda; class Insecta; order Diptera; family Tephritidae; genus Anastrepha; species Anastrepha obliqua. The sequence continues at coordinate 64,075,298 of NC_072893.1, read as the reverse complement.
ACTCCTCCTAGCAGTATTTTCAGTGCTCACAGACTTATTACAGTACTGTCTAAGATTTTCAGGGAATATCACGATGGAGTAAAAAGATGTGGGGTATGGCTTTTTTGGGTTACTAAGGGAATCTAATGAAAGAAAAATGTGTCGATAATTAAAGAAAAAAAGCCATTAAAAAAACAGAGTCAGAATGGGCTTTAGTTATGCCTCTTTCTTATGACAACGCACCAGTTAATAAGAATCTTGGTGCAATACCTACCCTACCTAAGCAAGTGTGACTTCTAAATACTTAACCACCATCCCAATATTTCACAAAAATCGATTTTTTTTTCTGCATGTTATTGTAGTAAAACATTTCAAAAAATACCGTGTTAAAATTTTAAGTCAATCCGAGCAAAACTTTTTAAGTTATAGAGCATAAAGCCGAGCCGCCTCAAACATCTGCCGAGACGCAGCAGTTGCGCGCGTAGTCCGTTACAAACTTTAAACGCGGTTTTCTCGAACCTTTTTTTTTAAAGTGCGTAGTCATTGGCATTTGAAAACTACTCAACCGATCCTTGTGAAATTTTGCACACATATTTTACATATAAAAAACCTCCCCCCAAAGTTTTTTTTCGCCATTTTTTTTTATATTAAGGTGGTTTTACACCTACAAAATGGCGGCATTTTTTCGTCAAAAATCACTTTTTACTTCAAACGACTACCAAATGGCTGAAAATGAAAATAAATCGTCAAAATAAACGTTGGGGGGAAGTTTAACTCATACTTTAACTAAATTTTTCGATATTTTTGATTTCAGATGATTCTACGCTGAGATATGCTGACTACTGCAAAATGTATTTTTGAAAAGACGTCTACGTAAATGTGCTCTCATTCGCTCATTTTGCAATATTTTTACATGAAAATTTTACCAAATATTCTTGAAATGTTACTTTATAATATGCAATAACCTTTAATAAACTGACTTGAGCCGTTTCGCTACAATAAATTCATGAAAAAAGTGTTTTGTTTTAGCGTTTCTCCCTTACAATTTGATACAAATTTTGCAGCTTTTTCTTGAATTTGCACTGAGTTTGAACGCTGAATTTATATAGTTTTTGTAGGATAATGACCTATATTTTTACATAAGAATTATTCAAAATAAATAAGAAATAAGTAAATTGTCAAAACTTTTCAATAAATGACTGTACTATAGTTATAAAATGCACTGTATTTACCTTATTTTCATAAAAGAAATGAGAATGGAATTAGAGCCAACTCTTTCAGTCATAGTTTTATATAAGCGATTTTGTTGAATTAGTAAATTTTATGAGAAAAAAACATCCCATAAAAATACTTCATGGGGAGGAAATATCGAAGAAATAAAAATTTATTCCAATCTGATTTCTTCATTCTCCCAGCTTCTTGACTTATTTTCGTAATAAAAAATACAATAGTGCAGTTTTTAATACTTCCCATAAAGGAGTTTAAAAATACGCGTATTTTATTTTAAGACAAGACATGTAAAAATTTATAGTGTTTTGACTTCACTATTTTTATTCAAAATACGGCTTTTAATAATTATATGTGAAAAATTGCATCATTTAAATCAACAGGTAAAATCCGGCAAAAAAGTCGATTCCTGATATCGATGTTGCAGGTGGTTCACCAACACTTGGCGCTACAGCGGCTTTATTTTCAATAGAACGTCCAGTTTTTGGTCTGCCAGTGTTTTTTTATGCTCTTCAGAACCTGTTTTTTGAAATTTTTTTTAAAACCTTAGAATTGTCGACTAATTTGGACGATTATTTATAGCAAAAAACAGCACAAAATACGAATTTCGCGATTTGTTCTTAAAGATCAACTATTGTCATAATAAGTTTCAGCAATTTTAAAGTGTTGTTCTATAGTGTAAAATTGTACCTCTGTCTACTTGATAAATGTTAAGGGTGACATAAACTAGAAATTTTTCACTACTGACATCGTCAGTCATTTTAGAAAAGGCGTCTTTTTCGAAAGACCCTTTATCTTCAATGACTTTCAAGTCTTTACTGGCAATAATTTTTTTAAATTTTTACTGTACTTAATTAGTTTAAATTTGTTTCATAGTTGAACTCAAGTATTATGGTGGAGTACCGCCTACTGTGCGCGCAGGATTCTGATTTCATTTTAAGTCAAAAGTGGGAAAGGCAACCCACGTATATGTTCTTTTGGAATTGAATCGAGAACTACTGCCTAGCTGCCAGAATATTGCAAGTTAGAACATCAGCTAGGGGAGATGGAGATTTCTGAAGAAACGAATTTTTTTTTACAAGCAACTACCGTCGCTATGTAAGATTTGAAATATGACACCACTGCTTATTTTTCGCGGTATTTTCACTACTCACATACATTTTTTTTTGTTTTTGTGTTTTTTTTTTTTTTTGTTTGAGAAAAGACGCATAGTGAATTTTTCTTAGGATTATATTTGTAGAGCCTGTTAACCCTCTAGCTCCTTTTCGACAAGGACATTTTAGGTATTTGTCATATAAACGGTTGAAAGGGTACCCTATAAGACACAATTATTTTAATTTTGCGAAAATTAGGTTAAGCTCCGGTTGATAATTTAAATGTTATTTTTTTTTCTACACCATACACCATGTACACATGGTCATACCCAAGAAAACTTAATTTGCACGCCAAAACATATTTCGAGCTCCATGAATGGAATGCTTTGAAGGTTTTGCTTTATCATTCGAGACCATCTCTCTGGCAGGGAATTTCACACCTAACATAGATTGACCTTCGATTTTTCGCACAGAGTCTCTGCATCGTGTCCACGCACCCAAGAAAACTTTACTTGGCTGGTAAAGCCATTCTTTCCAGAAAGACTCAAAAAGCTCAAAAACTATTTACAAATTCGCTTACCTGTAGATTTGGCGGGCAATGATCCAGCAGTTCCAGCATGTGTTTAATGTTTTGTGCATCTTGTATCACAAAATTTAATTCCATATCAAATTCGCCTCCCACGAGCTGTAAAATAGAGAAAAATTAAAATTATTAAAAATAAACTCCAGTGAAAGTTTTGCGCCTTAAAGCATGCAACAATTTAATTTGGTCCACTTAAGTAGTCGTCAATTTATTTTACGTTCGAGATTAATGGAAAAACCCGCTAGTGTACATAAACAAATATATTAACACATACACACACTAACACTTATACAGCAGCAAATACAGTTAAATGTTGCAAGCCGAGTGGGTGTAATGTCCAACAAATGATGGGCGAATGGGCGGGTGAAAGGTTGGCAACAAAATGGGGGTCTCACTTGGATAATTTGAACGGCATAGCAAACGACGCGCGCTGTGAGCGGTAAAACATACCAAAAAACTTTGTAGACTTAATGAAGCGCACAGAAAAACACAGACAAACACACACAAATCCCTGCAAAATCTGTTAGCAACGCATGCATTTGCGTGCGTGTGAGTGTAAGTGTGCGCATATTCTGGATTAAATATATGCACTCATGTGTATTATGGGGATTTTATGAATAACCACAAATTGAATTGGATTAAAATTTGCTTGCCGCTCATTGGATTTCATATTTTTTTATTTCCTGATTTATTTCCCAGTTTCTTTTTCCCCCTCCACTGCTTTTCATGCATAGCAACTAATAGAATATGAGCAAATTACAGGCAAACCGTAAAAAAGCATGCGAAAATATAATAAGTAACTAGCAGCAGCACTGGTAAGAGATAACCATGGCGTTTGCTAGGGTAACGCAAGCAAAACTCAAAGAAAAAATAAAATTCCCAAAAAATTTTATACACATTCATTATGTATGCATGATAGAAAACCACATGTGGTCACAGCCACACGTGTATTTGGGTGTGTGTGGCCGCGTATGTGTGCGTACTAAGGAAAAACATGGAAAACAGGAGCTGGCGCAATGTTGAATTTACAAGTAGTGGTTGGTTGCGTATACGCCCTGTTGGTCGTACAGCGCCCAAGTTATACAAGTAGGTAATATCTACATATGTATATGTAAGCACGAGCGATTTTGGCTCCTGGCGGTATTTTAAGCGCATATAAATTTAATAACGGTAATGTTATTCGCTGTTATTTAACAAAGTTTCTTTTTCAGAAAAAAACAAATGCTTTTATGTAACAAATTTACTAACGGGCAGTCTCACAGGAAAATGAAATGGTGGTAAACAGACTTTTTTAAATTGTGCTAAACAATTTTGCAAAATACTTTTTTTCTCTTAAGTTTAAGAATTTTTATCTCGCAAGCTATTAGAAATACAAAACAAAGTCGTTTATACAAAATTGTAGGGGAAATAACAAATTTTAACATTATTAAAAAATAAGAAGAAAAAACACTTTTTTAACCAAACAGGAATACAAATAATAAATGTGTTTCCCCCAAGAGCCAGGAGAATCAGTTTCTATGTAAAGACGTGTGTTAATGGATCACTAAGCTCGTAAAACCACATAAAAAACATAACCGACTCTGACTAGTGCAGAATCAAAAGGCCAAGTCAATAAATTTAAGAAGTTGTCAACTAATAACTACACTGAGTTACCTCTAAAGTATTTTTATTTAAATAAAATTGGTCGCTTGGTGACAAAGCAAACCCCTCTTTGATATTTGATATTAATTTTGGTGTAGTATATTAATAAAAAGCTTTCCACAGTGAATTTAATAAATCAATTAATTAAGTTAAATTAATGAAATAAAATTTTAACTAGGGGAAAGAAATTGCCGATGAGCTTGCCAGGAAGGGGACTGAATTGGTCTCAGAGATCTCTTACCTAGTTACGGGCATCCCCTGACTGTTGTTCAAGGAGAATTTCACAAAAATTTTTTTCATAAAAGTGTCCACCCTTCGGACCTACAACAGATGTAGGATGCAGAAAGTTTGTCATTCAATTTCCGAACTCGTAGCAGGGCACACACACGGGGAAAAGCTGAGTTTACCATTTAATCCCCATTGCAGAAGCTGTGGGGATCTTTTTGAGAAGGAGACTGTTGAACACTTTTTCTGTAAGTGTCCATGTTTGGGAGAGAGACGATTAAGGTCGCTGGGTGGTCTTTTCTTCGGCAGCCTGGGCCAGTGCGCCAACCCATGGTAAATCCCATCAACCATCTTCATTCAGCAACAGCTGTGGTTGGCTATAGATATCTGCCGGTTGGAGGTCTCATAATGATATAAAAACAGTGCTGTAGTGCTACTTGGGGAGTGGCAGACTGGTACTTTAGCCATTTCACTTATCTACCCAATCTCACTGACAACCTCATTTGGTTATGGGATCACCACTGATCGGGTTTCCTTCAATGGGTTAAATCTCACCTGTTAGGGTGATGTTTTGTCACCATAGACGGCACACATTTCTTGCATTTTCCGGCGTTCCCCCAGTGAAATATCTGAGGTCCCTTACTCTTTGTCTTGTATACTAACGATGTAAGTAGTTACGTTTCTAACGCTTATTCATTGCTCTATGCAGCTGATGTAAAAATGTATTATTTTATAAAAGATGCATGCCATTATAAATTTCAATCTGATATAAGTAATTTAGATCTCTGATATACTAAGAGTCCCCTTTCTTTAAATAAATTATAAAGAATTGCTACAAAATCACTTTAACAAAAATAGTCAATTTGAGCTTAAAGTTAAGATATCTTATTCAACACCAAGCTTTGTTAGGCGGAACTCTGTACAGTTCTCTGATCCACGTCTGCCTTACATGTCTCTCGTACATTCCAACTTAAAATATGCTACGCTCGTTTGGAGTTCATATAACAGCGATTCTATTAATCGCAACGAGCGTATTCAGAAGGTGTTTCTTAAATTTGCCTTCCGACCTTTAAATTTTTGTGAGTCTACGCCTTCTTATAACTCTCGTTCGCCTCTAATAAGCCTTAAGACCTTAGATGCTAACATAGAAGAATTGTACTCTCGCTGTCCTTTATGTTTAACGTTGTCTTGTTGTTAATGGCTCTTTAGAATGTACTTCTTCATTATATTGTATCAATTTTAATATTCCGCAAAAAGCGTACTTGTATTACGGACTTCTTATCCAGCTAATTGGATAACTGGAATTGCACGTAATGCACCAATCGCGCGTGCACTTAGTGAGTTAAATAAGATTTTGAGTTTTATATCTACTAATTTTTCTTTAGCTACATATGAGTTTGCTAAAACTTTTGTACATCTAAGCTTTTCCTTGCATAAATAATATACTTTTTATTTGTATATAACCTGTAAGAAAATTGTACTTTCGAAACTTTTTATCAAAGTTCCAGTTTCTTAAACATTCTTGTGGTTATCTACACATAAAATGAGTCCAACAAATGCAGTGAGATGCCTCTTAGCTCAATCCGACTACTCAAAAGCATTTCACCCAATGAAACTTTCATAATAATTGGGGCTAGAAAAGTGATTTTTCATGAGGATTACTATAGTTAGCTAAACCCCATTTCCTGGGTAGTCTTCAGTTCTTGAGCAATGAAGTAAGTGCTACCATATTTCGTCAAAAGTAACTACAAACATCGTGACCATTTTTGACTAATTTTCATTGAACTTTAACATTTTTGACTTTTTTATAAAAATAGAGGTAATTCTACAAGAAAGATCATATAAATAAAAGTTCTGATAGTAGTAAAAAGTAAGTTAGGAGAAAAATTATCGCAAACCAACGAGAGTTTGAGCTACTTCAAGCTTCAAGCTTGATTTTATTATAGAAAAAATTGAATAGGCTATAAATTTGTAATTCTAATCGCCGACCATGAAAACCAAATGACAGAAAACATTTTTTCTAAGAACAGCTACCATTCGGCAGGCAATGGCAAACCCCCGAGTGCATTTCTGTGGAGAAAAAGCTCTTAATAAAATATTATCTGCCATTCGGAGGCGGCATTAAACTGTAGGTCTTTCCATTTGGGGAAAACATCAAGACGCACACCATAAAAAGGAAGAGGAATTTTGATTCACAAGCAAATGTCAACAGAATTAGATATATTAATTTTTTTAAATAAGGGAAATTTTAACCCTGATCACATAGACGCCTTAAATGTGTACGAATATGACAAAAAACCGCTGTAATTTTCAAAACGTGATGTCTCGTTGAAACGAGCATAAGGTGTCTGTGGAAGTCCACCATATAGCATTATCGATAATTCACTCCACGAGATCGCCCGACATTCAATTCCAGGTAACAGGCCCAACAAGGATTTATATTCGACCGAGGGCTGTCACTTTAGCAGCAATCCCGCAAAAATGTATGGGAAGTGTTTAATGCATTACAACAAAAAGAACACCAACGACATGCCATTCCACGATTTTAAATTTATGTTCGTAGTTATTCGAGCTTCGTGATAGACTTTTGTATATTTTACTCAAATCACACCAATGGTCGAAGCAGGGATAAATTGATAAGACTGAAGGATGATTGAAATTCATTAACGCCTGAATAACACAAATACCACAAATAATTGCGCTTTAATTAATATTTCTTTTATTTTTATATTCGCGATTATTCAACGCAATGGAATCTGAGCAGGTATGTAACTGAAACTGATTACAACTATGACATTCCATCAGTATTGTACTTATTGGAGTATTTAAAATAATTATATTTGCATTCCATTTTTCAGCATTCTCAACAAAAGTAAATGCATTTAAGCCTGTAATATTTCAGTGCTCATTAAAAATAGTTTGCATACGTAAATTATATGCGTACATGCATTCGGGTGCATCACCAAATAAAGTTTTGGTTTTCGCAATAGTAATATAAAATGTATTATATTTTTAGCCTTACACTAAAATGTTTCAGAAAAGCCTTAAGATTTAAGTAAGCTGAGCTGATTTGGAATCATCTCCACCAATAGAAGTTTTTGTGAATAAAAAATAACCTTCTCGCGTGGTTGCCTATTAAACAATGACCAGTTAATACCCCTACCATTTTTCTTATAGCTTTTCTGTTAAATCTTAACGCGATTTTCGATCGACCGCTGTTCCATATCGGTCATGTCTGTCTGCTTAGTTCGCATGTTGTGAGGTTTTGCCCACTTGTATTTACCTTGTTGATGGTTTCCCTATCTATAAGTAGTTTACAAGGCATAGGCATAGCGTCTTATTCACTTGGAGATCAACGTTTTTGAATATCTCAGTTCAAATTGAGAGTTGGTTAAGACTTCTAAGGAATCATTGGAAGGGTATTTTCTCACTCTTTTCATTTGTTGCAAAACTAACGCATTTACGACACAACTGTTTTTAGAAACTACATTTTTTGTAAAAACCTCGATTTTTGTGGGTACTTTCAACTCAGTATAATTCCCCTAAATATTTTTTCGAAACATTTTGGCAAAAGCCTTAAAATATAATAAATACACTCGGAGGTTTGCCATTGCTTGCCGAGGGGCGACCGGTCTTAGAAAAATATTTAATTTCTTCATTTTGGTGATTCACCGAGATTCGAACCAACGTTCTCTCTGCTTTCCAATGGTAGTCACGCACCAACCCATTCGGCTACGGCGGCCGCTCTTGCTCTTACAACTCTTGCATTATTTAAATAAAGCCCCATTATGCGCTCAATAAGCAATAATTATAGAAAAAAAAAACACGCACAAACACACAAATTAATCCAGCGGCTTGTCAGCACAAATATCACTCATCATAATATCATAATATGCATGAAAAAAATATATTTTACAATAATACCAAAAAATAAATGACACTGCGTATACATAACCTTCATTACGGGCTGAATCTGCAGCAAAGAAAATAACCAGCACGTAGCCTTCGACATCACTCTGCTTCGCAAAAAGCAAACACAAACATAAAAAGTATTAAAATTTCTACGTTTTTCTCCCTGTTACTTTAAAATACATTTTTCACATATTTATCGCTGAATTTTCACAAAGATTTTTTTAATTTGAAAGTCCGCACAAAAAGCTAACAACTCCTTCATCAGCTGACCAACGAAAGTATTGCAAAAAACTGTTTGCGCGTTAATCAAAATGACATCAGAATTCAGCGCCGGCAAAAAATTTGTCAAACACCAAACAATGTAGCACAAAAGCAAAATATAGAAAGCAAATATAGAAAAATTAAACGAAAACATATTAAGCAGCACTAAAAAAAAAACAAGGAAAGACGAATTAAATTTAACGGAAAGGTTAAAGGCATCACAACTTTGCTGCTGATGGCTGTACAAAATGAGGGTGTGCCTTCGCATTTTTCATGCCATGCTTGTTTTTGGTGCTGTTTTCTTGGCGCAACGTGGCCATCCAGACGCCAAATGGTAGCCGCCTGCTGCTTAGCTAGCGAACTGGTGATTGAAGGGATTATGTGGAAGGCCGCCAAAGGGGTGCGCTCGCTGCCAGTTGGATTGTCAGTTAGCTCAGCCTTTGCTAGGTATTATTTGGTGAGTTTCTATTTGTATGTAGTTATATTGTGAAACTTTGAGTTTTGTTTTTGCTTTTTTGCTGTGTAATCGAGTGGCTGCCTTTTTGTTTATTCTTCGTCTGCATGTCAATTTGGTGGCGTCCGCCTGACTGGCGTCGGCGGTGTTTTCAAGTGTGTATCCTTCCTTTCTGTGCTTTTACAACAATTCGTTCATCTGCTATTACTTTTTGCTATTTCATGTGCCATGCGACTCTTGTTCTTCTTCAGATTTTATTTTGTTTTCTTATTTTACGTGCGTGAAATAATTTGCTCTCTGAAGTTGGTAGAAGATGATTATTTGCTCATTTTATATGAAAAATATTGAGCATAGTAATGCTTTTAATGTGTGAATATTGAAAATAATTACGATTATTTACCGACTTTTATTTACTTCTGAAAGGAGATTACAACTCAATTTTACAGCCGCTCTCAAAGCGATTATCAGCATCAACCGGGCCCTATTGAAAACCATTTATTACTCTTCACAAATTACATTTGATGGACCATGGACCCAAAACTTGTTCTCAATAAAAGTCGCAGCATATAATGCGGTGGCTGCGTTTGCCGAATGGGTTCGGCAGTTCAAAACATGCAGTTCAGTGCATGAAACACAAAATCCCAGACAAAGTTTTTTCTAATAGCGCTCGCCCTTCGGCAGGCAATGACAAACCTCTGAGTGTATTTCTGCCATAAAAAACGCTTCTAAAAAAACTGGTTGTAGTTCGGAAGCAAGATAAAATTGTACGCCTCTGCATTTGTTGAACAACATCAAGCAGCAGCTCGGCTAAATACCCAAAACAAAGCGTCTAAGCACCAATTATTATTTTTCTTATATGATTATTGACAGGCAGCCATTTTTCCATCAGCAGTGTCATTTCACATTTAAAAAATGTATATTGATGACTCACTTCTACTACCGATAGCTCTCTACTCGCCTCTTCGCTTGCAATTTAACTGGGGTCGCCTGGAGTGGTCCCTCTCATCAGCTCATCATTTTCATGTGACCAACACTAAGCTAGCGAATAATTTAGCTCTAAGCGAAGATATTTTCCACTTATTTCCGCTTATTGTGATTTATTTCCACTACTTCATCATTCGCTTCAGCGGAAGCCACTGTTCATCTCACTCTTCATTCTGTTTGGAACTTTATGCTGCTTGCTGTTTTCAATTCTCACTATGCTTGTGTCTGTGTTTTATCTTATGCTATCATTTTAAGGTATTGCAAGCGATTCCTATCCTTTCCACATTGTACATAGATATGCCTCTCCAATAATGGCCATTCACGATAGATGCAGAGAATGGCAGGGCAATGTAAGATTTTTTGCAAAATCCTCAGCTGTCACATTGTTTTTTGTTATTTTTTTTTTTTTGTTATCAAAAGCCTTATCTATTCTATTTATGCCTATGTATGTATATACATCGGCTGCCTCAAGCATTGCATAGCCATGTTTTTTTCCGTCTGCTAGGATGCCAGGAAAAAGGGTCGCTTGGCTTTGCCCTTAACCGAATTAAATTAAAATTTGTTCAAGCAAACTAATGCGAAAATATCCGTTGAATCAAGTTGGTACGGGTGGATGACTGCTAGACTCTCAATACTTGTAATAGGATATTTAAGCTGTTTTGTGTTTATGATATGCGTGGATATGGGTGTGTGTGAAGAGAGGCATAAAAGTCACATTCATATGTGGGTTTGGGTATTTGTAGGGATATACTTGCTCATACCATTCATTGTAAGATGATGCGTGTAAATTTGATGATGCTGCTGCGCTGTCGAGGCTTTAGGTATAACAAAGGTGAGTGTCATAGGCAAAGGCAAGTCAAGTCATTTTCCGACTATAAGCGGTGAAATAGGTTTAAATGCTGTGCCCAGCAACTGCAGTTAAAAATTGTGTTAGACCACATATTTGAGGTTTGCTGTCCGCACTTTTATAAGAAAAAAATAAAAATATATGACGTGAGTTTGTTTAGAATTCTTCTCCAACTAGATAATGCTTCGTATATATAGCAGGAATAGATAGATGACGAGTCTACAAAAAATTATATCTATCATCCGATTTGATTTAAACTGGTAGTGCCTTAATAACTTTAGAGAAATATATCTGAAAAAAGGCCCACCAGCTGGTGCTCGAGTCTAAAAATCTAGAAAAAGTTATATCTATGGTCCGATTTGATTTAGAAACGGAATGCTTCTTAGCGAAATATATCAAAGGTATGCTTCAAGTGGAATATGGGCTCGTTAGGTGGCGCTAAGGTCAAGATACACCAAAAACTTATACTTATGGTACGATTTGCTTTATATACAATTACAATGTTCTATTTTATTTTTTTTTTTGGTTTTTTTTTTTTTTGGAAAATAAACCTATTACTTATAGATGGCGCTGAGATCTAACTATCCCGAAAAATCGTATTTAACACCGAATAGAGTTTACATTCAGATATTATGCCCATTAAGAGGTGCCAACATTTGCGTTAATTGTTGATAAGAAAGGTTTCGGGATATTTTGAATGTAGTTCCGAAATATCGGGACTCGTCCCGAATTTTGGTTTTATAAATACTAGAAACCCTTTTTTATAAATACTAGAAACACTTTTTTTTATAAATACTACAAAGGTGATGAAAAATAAACTTGGATATAATTTATTGTAGAAATATTTCTGAAAATTTATAAAATAACGTAGTTGTAAACCTATTCAAACCCTCGCAGTACTGTTGTCGGTATGTTTAAAAAGAATCAAATTTTAGCCCAATTTCGTTTATATATTGAACAAACAGATTTTTGTTTTTTTTGTAATTAACCCACTAAATGACGCTTGATGGGGGCAGAAATATTCGAACCAAATATCTTTAAGGACGATCTGAGTTCATATTCAGCATATATGTAAATTAAGAGATACCACAAAGTGTTGTTTTAAACATTTCCGAAAAATTTTTGCGTAATCCCGAAATTTCAGGATTTGTCCCTAAATATTTTTTTAAATTCCACAAAAAGTCTGTGTACTCTTTGTGTTGTACAAATACTACAAACAATTTAAAAAGTCATGCCAAAAATGGCATCTTATTTCCTTAGTTAAAAGCAATTACTCTAGACCTCTTCTACTCGCCACTTCTCTCAGCTCGACTTACTTCACGAAAAATTTGCATGTGAAAGCAATAAAAACCGGTATAACTCACTATTTTATAAACAACTGTAATTTTAGGCAGCTCTATTCCAGCGCTGCCAAGACTGCTAATAAGAAAAACAAGAGGCTTTCTGTTTAATTAAATGAATGTATACAAAAAAATACTTGACGTTTCCTTGAACTACAAACATTCCTTCTGGTCCAAATTTTCCTTGAAAATTAATAAAAGAACCTAGTTCTAAACCTGCTTTCCCCCTCAAGAAAATTCTATTCACACAAAAAAGCAAATTTGAGTTCAAAGCCAAAACGAGAAGGCTCTTGCGTACCACAACAATTTAAAAAATAAAATAAATAAACGGTATATTGCAAAGAATTCTCGCAAGATAAAACCTCAAAATTATTAGATATTTGAGTAAACTTTCATGCGATACCCCTCCACAACACATGACTCTCAGCTCTACTCACACAGTCGAACGAATATACTTTCATTTCGGGGGCTTCTGTTGCAGCTTTGTTGTTGCATTTGTTGCGTGATATTATTTCAGAGACATTCTTTTATTATATAAAATATTTATGCTTGCCTATGTAAACATGCCACATTATTTAGAATTGTATACGTGTACGGGCACTTTGTTCATAGCTTCGTTTGTCTAATAAACTTTTCGCTCCGACCAACATCCTTGCAAAGCTTCGTCGCACGTTTGCGCAATTTGTCAAATCAGATAAAAGTCAGCCAGTCCGCTTATCTTCGCTCTATGTCTGGCCGTCTGGTTGCCCGTTTAGTATAATTCTCATTTTCTATTTTTTCATTTGCCTTTTTTTAATGTGTTATCGGAATTTATTTTATATTTGCGTTTTGCAATCAGTTCTCTATTATTTCACCTTGTTTTTGTTTCATTTTGTTATTATGTTTCTTTTACTTATGCACACGCTTACAATTTTATTCTGTTTCTTTCCGTTTGTTAGACAATTTTCCACAGTTCAATAATCGCAGTCCACAGATTTATGCGAATTGCTGGTATCTGGTGGATTCAAGGCAATGCGATTGGCATAGCATTGGACTTATGAGGCTTTGGTATGGCGCAAAAGGAATATAGGGAAACAAAAATAGGACAGTTATTGCATGCAGTTCTTTAATCACATAAAAGATAGTCCATACAGATTTTTTTTCTTATTTATATATATAATAAAAATAAGTTTAATCCTCTAATCCACTCGCCTGGAAGTATGCACTTCTGAATAAGCATTTTCTTATTATTTTCCTTCCGCTAATACATACGACCGCACCTTTCAAGTGGCTTAGGAAACATAATATTTAGAGCGCACACTGCTTGCATACGGCAACCATGGAGATATCGACATATCTCTTCCCTCTTAAAATCAACACTCTTGCTCCGAGCAGCAAAATTCAACACTTTTGGAAGCACCTTCGACCTAAGACATACCTTTTCTACTTTTTAAATATGAAAAATATAATTAAAAATAAGCTTGCTGAACATCATTGCAGTTCCATCTCAATTATTTTCATTAGCCAGGAAAATATTTTAATAATTTTATTCAATTAAGCTTATTATGTTCACGCAGAGAGCAGACACCAGGGATGCTAATTTTTTGCGAGATTTCCGACCCCAGAATTTTCGGGATCTCATAGTGACAATCCCGAGATGACGAGATTTAGATATCCATTATTTTGCAAAAACTTAATCGAAAAAATAGCATCAATGTTTTTTGAGAAGCTCTCTTACAAAATAAAGAATAACAAATGAATGGGTTTTAAATATACTTTTTTATTTAAACTGAAAATTAATTCACTAATAGCAAAAATAAATGACAAATTTAAACCTAATTTATAATACAAGGTGAAGTCCAAAATGAAGAAGACTGAGCTCTATAGAAACGACAGGAGCTTTGTTCTAATAACTTCCAGCTTTTCGAAAGAGTGTTTCAGGTCAATGACCGCAATGTGCTTCAGGATGTCGGTACAAGCCTTTTGGATGGCATCTACGGGCGCAAAGCGTTTTCCTTTTATGGCCAAATGCAATTTTCCGAATAGGTCGAAAAAGTCACAGGGAGCCATATCAGGCGAATACGGTGAGTGATTGATGGTTAAAATTCGATTTCTAGTAAAAAAATTAGTCACGAAGTGGATCGGTGAGATGGTGCATTATCATGCAATAAGCGCCAGCTTCCTCCTTCGCGGTATTAAGGGCGAATTCGACGAATGCGATGCAACAAATGCTTCAAAACGCTAGAGTAGAAAATTGCACTGACGGTTTGGCCCATTGGCACAAACTCCTTGTGGATAATTCCCTTGGGATCGTAAAAACAAATGAGCTTCGACTTGTTTTCTGACTTCTTCAAACGCGATTTTTTGGATGGTGGCTCGTCTAGGGCCTTCCATTCGGCACTTTGACGCTTAGTGTCAGGTTCATGTTGGAAACACCACGTTTCATCACCAGTTACAATGTTGTAAAGGAATTTCTCGTCTTTTCTCGCCTCTTTAATGAGGTTTTTCGAATGTTCAATTTTGAACAATTTTTGGTTCTCAGTTAACTTGTGCGTAATGAAACCTGCACAGACCTTTCGTAAGCCTAAATGATGAGTTAAAATTGCGATAAATCGATGTTTTGTAGATATTCAACTCCGATTCCATGAATTTCAGCGGTGATTTTGGTTCATTTTTGATAAATTTACGAACAATTTCGATGGTTTCGGTGATTACTGATTTTGGACGGCCCGTACAAAAATTAATATTTTGGTCATTTGAAGAGTTCAACATTGAACGCAACAAACCCAGCTGATTTCTACCACTAAAGAGTTGTAACTTTTTTGCTAATAAACTTAGGGGTTGTTTTCTCCATTTCATATAATTATGCAAAAAAAATTAAAAATTACATATCTCGAAAATCTCGAGCAAATCATTTCGGGTTTTTCGCGACATAAAAAAGGATCTGTCTTACAACCTGTGAACCAAATGGAGACTTTCGCATTGTATTTGATTCCAAGTTGGCATACAAAATAATAGCCATGTCGATTATTATTTTCCGCTCGTATTCGATGTTGTCTTGTATCCATCGAATCTGACAAGCGTTTACGAACCCTTACACACTTATATCTCTGTTTTACGAATTGGTTAGATCAAGACTGGAGTACGCAGCGTTTATTTGGTGGCCTTACACAAAAATTCAATCTAGCCGCTTTGATTTTGTAAAATTTGCTCTCCGCTCACTAAATTTTCTTCTATTATCTTCTCAGTAAATTTTCTTCTTACTACTCTCGTCGCCAACTAATTGACCTTCCTACACTTGAGGCCAGAAGATCCATTTTAGCATACTCATTTCTCATTGAGATCCTATCTATTGACGGCCCTTCTCTTTCAGAAAAGATCGCTTTTAATATTTCCTCTAGAATTATGCACCAATTGGAATTCTTTTGAAGTGTTTGTTTAGAAGTACCAGGTAGATACATTTTTCCCATCTCTCAGGCAATTTGTGGATGCCGCGCCAAAAAAATTGGCCGTCTTTTGCCGCAAACCAATTATCGAGCCATTTTTTGGCGTCTTCGTGAGAATTGAAGCGCTGCTCGGAAAGTGCGTGGCCCATCGATGCAAACAAATCATAATCGGAATGCGCCAAGTTTGATGAGTAAGCCGCATGCACTAGTGGTTCCCAATCGTACGTCTCCACCAATTCCCGGGCCGCTTTTGTTTGATGTGGCGATGCATTGTCATCAAGAATGCCGATCGGCATATTCTGGGCGTTTTCGGTGTATAGCGTTGTTCAAATCGGCCAATTGTCGTTGGTAGCGTGCACCGTCAACTGTTTCACCTGGTTTTAATAGCTCGCACCAAATCATACCACGCTGATCCCAGAAAACACACAGCATTGCCTTGCGGCCGAAGCGATTTGGTTTGGCCGTTGTTTGTGGTTTCTGGCCGAGCGGACCATACGATCGTTTACGCTTGGGATTGGAGAAATACACCCATTTATCATCACCTGTAACGATTCGATGCAGTTATGGTGTCAACGCCATACCCATATCTGGAACTTGTGCTGAACTAAGGTTAGTCTTCAATGCTTTAGATTTTGATTCCACGCAATCAAGACCTTCTTTAGTTAATTATTTGCAAATATTTTTCTCTGCATCACATCACTAGTTATTTATCTTAGCTTATCTATGTATTTTATATATGTACTAATTAATTCTATTTAGATTAATTTAGACCTAACCTAACCAAACCCTATATTAATATTAGCTGTATAGTCTGCAAGCATATTTTGTACTTCAGGGCTCGTAATAAACATCAGCAAATATATGTATCTACTATGTAAGGTTACTGTAATCATATATTGTACTTAAATACACAACTCAATTTTATGAGAAAAAGATCGAGATTCCAGCATCTCTGATTTCCGGTATCCCGGGATTCATACTCCTAAATGACGCCCGTCAAAAAAAGTTCTGAAATGTTCTGCCGTGAAAGCTTCATTTCTAATTTATATCAATTCTAAATTAATTTAATATTCCACGCCGTTTCCACGTGACAGTTGAATTAGACGTTATGCACTTCTAAGAAAATAATATAATATTTGCGAGGAAAGTTGCTTTAAAAAAGTTCAGTATTTGTCAATCTCAGTTTGCTAAAGTATAAATGTAAAAATATTTTCCCCCACCGAAATAAAGTTAAACAATTCATTTATTACTTTTGCATTTACATTCGTTCGTAATTAAATAACATTCGTAAAATGATTGGACGAGCAGTTACCAAGATGATGAATCCACCCATCCTGTGGAAAAGCATGTAAAAATGGTATTTAATTAGATGAAAGTGGAAACTAAATCAGTCCAGAAAAAAAACAAAAGTTTTAGAAAAGAGAAAATCATCATCTTCATGATACTCTTCGGTAGCTGAAGCAATAAAAGTGGCGTGCATAGGTAAATAATGCTGATAAGTGATTTTATTTCTCAATGTTTTGCAAAGATTTTTTGTTTCAAACTATTCTGGCTATAACCCAAGCGCGCTGAAAACACAATTTTCCCTAAAATATTGAGTTATATTTTTTCAGAAAAGTAATGGACTATGAATAAGTTCGCGCGGTTTTACAACAAATGGCGTAACTTGATTATTATTCCATCGATCCACATTTCCAAACATTCATTGGAGAGCTACTGTCGTAAGGCACAAACGTCAGTATAAGTTTTTTATTTGAAGCGTAAACAACAATATTTTTACCACACTTGAAAATGTCGAATTTCGTGCCAAATAATGTGTTTTTGCGGGGAATTCTTCTTCATTATTTTAATATGAAGAAAAAAGCAGCCGAAAGTCATCGTATCTTGGTGGAAGTTTATGGTGAGCATGCTCTAGCTGAGCGAACGTGCCAGAAGTGGTTTGCACGCTTTAAAAGTGGTGATTTTGGCCGCGCCGCCAAAGTTCATGGATACCGAATTGGAGGAATTGCTCGATCAAGATCCGGCTCAAACGCAAGAAGAGGTTGCAAAAACTTTGGGAGTTGATCAATCAACCATTTCCAAACGTTTAAAAGCCATGGGAATGATCCGAAAGGTAGGCCATTGGGTGCCGTATGAATTGAAGCCAAGAGACGTTGAACGCCGTTTTATGGCATGCGAACAACTGCTTCAACGGCACAAAAGAAAGGGTTTTTTGCATCGAATTGTGACTGGCGATGAAAAGTGGGTCCATTACGACAATCCAAAACGTCGGGCAACGTATGGATACCCTGGCCATGCTTCAACATCGACGTCGGCGCAGAATATTCATGGCCTGAAGGTTATGCTGTGTATCTGGTGGGACCAGCTGGGTGTTGTGTATTATGAGCTACTGAAACCGAATGAAACGATTACGGGGGATGTCTACCGACGACAATTGATGCGTTTGAGCCGAGCACTGCGAGAAAAACGGCCGCAATACGCCGATAGACACGACAAAGTTATTTTGCAACATGACAATGCTCGGCCACATGTTGCACAAGTGGTCAAAACATACTTAGAAACGCTCAAATGGGATGTCCTACCCCACCCGCCGTATAGTCCAGACCTTGCGCCATCCGATTACTATCTCTTCCGATCGATGCAACATGGCCTGGCTGACCAGCACTTCCGTAATTACGATGAATTCAAAAAATGGATCGATTCGTGGATTGCGGCAAAACCGACCGAATTTTTCACAAAGGGAATCCGTGAATTGCCAGAAAGATGGGAAAAAGTAGTAGTAAGCGATGGACAATACTTTGAATATTAAATTTGTAACCATTTTACGTCAATAAAGTTTCAAATTTCGAAAAAAACCGCACGAACTTATTCATAGTCCTATTATTTACTTTCACATAGCCAATACTTGGTTTGAAAATCAGCCGAATCGGACTACAAATGAGATTTTTATAAATAATTCTTTGGCAACACCATGTGGAGAGTACGAAAGGTTGTCTTACATAGGTTAGGTTAAGTATACCTGGGTGATCTAATTAGATCCCACATAGACTACAAGAGTCCGTAGTGTTACCAATGTTATTCTAGTCGTGTTAAACATACATAGTTCATGATACATGTCTTGGCGAGTTTTAACAAACAGTTTAAACATTTCACAGCAATACACTTCAGAGATGAAAAGTATACCGATTCCAAGCAGTTGTAACGAGTTCTGCTTAGAGCAGGCAAAGAAGCTATTCTAGCGTACCCCTTTCCTCTTCGCAAAATTTAAACGCAACGTTCTGGACCAATCCCATTTAAGCTGCATCATATGGAGTGAGGCAATGGCCCGTCAGTAGTTCAACTAATATTTTACATTCCTTCCTAGGGAGTGATAAAAAAAAACATGGCTGTCTTTGTGTTGCAAGTTCGTAGCATTATTTTGGCATTCTTGAGTTAGTTCCACGTCTACTTTCCATCGTTAAATTCGAAGAACACACTCGAGCTTGACTTGTTTACAGTAGCACAGAAAACAAACTATGTGACATATCACGCTGAAATTTGCCATATAAGCTTATAACAGTCCTACCAAAAAATAAAAAATTTATTTTTGCCATATGTCATCCGCGGACCGTTTTATTGATACCGTCTCGTTCATGTTTGAGTAGAAGGTACGTCATTGTAGTCGTTGTGGGCGTTTAGCGCATACTGAGTTTCATACATAAGTTTCATAGACCAGAAAGCAGGCTGAAGTAAAATAAAAATTCATTTTCCTATGTTTTATCTGCGATCTTACTGAATCACCTTTCAGTAAAGATGTATCTTATAGTTTTTTCTGCTCAAAAGGAATGCTGAACGAGCAGTCAGCTTGATTTTTAAGACATATGTGGCTGGGAGCAGATCGGAACCAGTCTAAGGGCCTTGTACTGCTAAAACAGTCGCAACTCTTTTTAGTGCTGAGAGTCCTAACTGAACCTCTTGCGATAGAAAACCACGGTGCGGAACTCAACATCACTTCAGGTCCCTTCTAAAGTATTCGCAACTGTATAAAAGGTTACTTTGAAAGGGAGCTAAGTACTCCCAGCTGTATGAAGGCTGATGCGGTGGCATCATTTCGCATCTACTTCTCAACTGCCTATAATTTAGGCATCTTGGCTCTCACTTTCTTTCTCTGTAAAACTGGTGCAACCAGCCAGCCATAAATGTGTTTATTTGTGCTATACATTCTGTTTTTTTTTTGCGCTATTCCCTTTTAGTGTGAAAATTTAAAAATGCAGTGGAATCAAAAAAGTTTGCCTTCTGGGTAATTTAGCAGCATACTTTTTCAAGTTCGCTGCATTCAATTCAATAACGATTTTTTTTTCTCTTTATTTGTAAAATTCTGCAAAAAAAAAGGTTACGCCTGTGCAAATTAGTGAATTGCGTTTACTTTCATTTTATTTTTTTATTAAACGAATTCACTTTGCTAACTTTTATCCGTCTTATTTATTTTTCGTAATTATTTACCCTCGTCATTAGGGAATTTTCACACTTTTTGTGCAGACTTTTAAATGGTTGACAAACATTGACTGAGTTTTTCGTGTATTAAAAAAGGCAAAACATCAAAGTTTATAAGAATAAGTACTTAAGTCAAATGGGAAGCCTTCCTTGGGTATTTAGCGCAACCCTCTTAAAAGTCGACTCCAATTGTGATTGTGTTAAAAAAGTTTCCCTTGAGACTATTAGTCGCCCTCGCTTTGCATAAAACAATGGGATATTTACTTCCTTCGAACTTGCATTGCCTTCTAAGATTGACCAAGAATTGTATTTCGTTAGTGGCACTGATATACATTGATGCATATAAATATACACATACATATAAATTTTTTGACATTTTTTAATTCCTACTCTGTATTTTTAATGCTTACATTATTCGGGTTAGGAGGCTTTGAAATTTCAATTGAGACGGTCGCTCGCTAATTTGTGAAGTGTTAAATAATTGTTAACCAATCTCAGTGCTGACTTGAAGCAGTACTGTGTACAAACTAAGCAAATTATCTTCTTTTTCGTGTTAACCGGCGCCAGTTGAACGCACCAAGTGAAGCCACGTCCTACTCTCTTCAACGTAAAAGAGACCTGCCTCTTCCTCTGCTGCATCGATTACGTTCAGAGGTGAAGCGTTTCTATCTATTCGGACGGCATGACCCAGCCAACGAAGCCGCTGCATCGTTTTTCGATACGCCAGGTCTATCATCACATTATCACAATAACTTAATCAACAGAATAGCTGCATTGCAAATAAGGTTAAGTAAGGCTAATAGCCCATTGTGATGCTGTATGGAGAACTTAGGCTCATCACTCATACAGCCAATGTCAACTGAGCCTATCCGACTCATTAAAGACTGGATAGAGCTTCATGAAAAATAAGCAAACATGCATATTGGGGAAGGACTAGTCAAGGGATCTCTGTCAAGATACTGCACCAACTCATTTCTCATTGTCTGTCAGGAGGTTTCTTGTGAAATACAGCATTCCAGTATCAAATCACACTGTGTTAGTTTAGCAAGTGTTAGACCAAACTTATTCCCGGATCTTGCTTCGTGAGGCTTCTTGTTGGGATATCTAAATTAAAAAGAATAAATTTGGGTATATTGAGACTGTGAAAGAGAAAGATGCAATTCCTCACCCGAAGATGCTAATAGAAGAGTATTCCAACAATATTCGCAAGAAGTGTTAAAGGTAAAAGGAGGTGCGACGTGTATTCAGTATGATAATAAAAATATAAATCAAACTAAATCGAAATGTTTCCCAGCGTCAGTCGCATTACTTAAAATTTACATATCGTAAATAAAAAAAAATTTTTAAGAATTTTGAAGTTTTAGTGGCCTATGCGCCCAAGTCTGGGTGGTCTACGAGATAAAATGCTAGGGGAATTCTCGATGGTCAACTTGAAAGAAATTGCAGAAATAAAATTTACTACATAAACAAATGCGTATTTGTTCTATAAGTGGAGTATCAAAATGGCATCTTTTTTGCAAGTTAGGTCTGGACTGTGCCACTCCGACAACACCTCCACCACCACTACCGTGAAGAACATAAAAGAGAAGTTTGACAACCAGCACATGGATTTATTCAGCCTTCAAAAGTCGTAACAAAGGCGATGAAATTTCACAGGCACTAAAAAGAAATTCATGATGAGCGATATTGTCTTAAATATTGATCTTGAACGCAAAATAAAAAACATAACTTTTTATAGAAAACAAAATTTGGTACCATTTTTCCTTCGAAACAAAACACATTTTTGTATTCTAAGACTCAAACCAAAAAATTTCAGTAAAATATTGATTTTTATCTCAACTGGACTGCATTGGAGATACCTCCAAAAATTTCACTACTTTGATTGTGTTTATACACTTTTTTAACATTTTCATGCAGGTTTTTCAAGATTAAACCTTTCAACTATCTGAGGTGAGCTTTTGAAAAAAATACTTTTAAAATATTTTAAAAATTTTATTTATAAAAAACGTATTTTATTATACTATTACGTACGCAACTAAGTTCTCGCTGTTTGCCAATAGGTGCCGCCAGCAGTGTTGGCTAGTCGATTCTAACATAATCTAAAAGTCTCAAACCAAGCTTAGACATATGGTAAACAAACTGTTTCGACACATTAGTGATTTTGTTTTGGTATCATACACTTTTGGTTTTGTGAAAATGTCTGATTTTGTGCCGAATAATCGTCATTTGCGGAAAGTGTTGATTTTCCTCTTTAATTCGAAAAACCGGCGGCTGAAGCGCAACGAGAGCTACAAAAAGTTTATGGAAATGCTGCTTTAAGTGAAACAACGTGCCGAGATTGGTTCCGTCGCTTCAAAGACGGATCCGTGTCAAACGCAAGAAGAGCTTGCTTCAGTATTAGGAGTTACCCGCCAATCCATCTCCAAGCGATTGCATGCTTTGGGAATGATTCTGAAACAGGGGACTTGGGTTCTTTATGAGTTAAAACCAAGGGATGTTTAACGTCGTTTTTTCGACGTTTCGCTTGTGAACAACTGCTCCAGCGGCATAACAGGAAGGGTTTTCTTCATCGCATCGTGACGTGTGGTGAATAATGGATTCATTACAGCAATCGAAAGAAAAGAAAGGCATGTGGACTGCGCGGGACATGCTTCTACGTCGTCGCCACGGCTGAATATTCACGCTGCGAAGGTTATGCTATGTATTTGGTGGGACCAAGTTGGTGTTATTTATTATGAACTGTTAAAATCAAGCGAAATCATCACTGGGGACCGGTGTCGACTTCAATGGATGCGATTGAGCCGAGCACTGCGCGAGAAGCGCCCGCAATATGCGGGGAGGCATGAAAAAGTCATTCTACAGCATGACAACGCCCGGCCTCACTTTGTCAAATCCGTTAAAACCTACCTAGAAACACTGAAATGGAAAATCTTACCCCACCCGCTATATTCTCCAGATATTGCGCCGTCCGATTATCACCTGCTCCGATCGATGGCACATGGTCTAGCTAGCAGACCAGCAGTTCCCTTCATATGAAGACATTAAAAAATGGCCTGATCCGTAGATAGCCTCAAAAGATGAACAGTTTTACCGCGACGGTATACGAGATCTACCAGAAAGATGGGAAAAAGTAGTAGCCAGCGATGGCCAAAACTTTCATTGATTCGCTTGTAACCATTTTTGCAGAATAAAGTTGTATTTTCATAAAAAACACAGCGAGAACTTAGTTGCGCTTCTAATATTAACATCAGCTGGCAGTTTATGTAAATCCGCAAAGTTTCAAATAAAGGCATATATTTTCAAATCATCCGCATACACAATATTTTATACCTGGCCACCATAATGTATAAATAAATATGTATATTTCCATTTCAGGCTGTCAATATTTGATTTCATAAAAATTGAATATTTCCCAATTGTTGGTTCAGTTTTAAGAGACAAACAGTTGCATAAAAATATTATCAGCAATTGCGCAGCAACCAATCACTCCAGTAGAGGCTGTCAGTTTCAGCAACATTTCAACAACGACATCTAATACGTATGTGAAAAAGACATATCCACATTTGACGATGTCCTTTTGAAGTGCTCAATTACGAGTCCTATGCACGTATGTTTGTATGTATGCATTTATTATCTGATAAAATCAATACAGACAAAAACTTCGGCAAGGAGAAAATACTCCTGTCAAAGTAAGTACATGCAAAGGACATTAAGAGCTAACATGGACGCAAAATAATGAAGTAATACATTTGCAATTCTACACCAGTGGCAGAGATGTAAGGAAGAGAGTGTTGTATTTTACATTCACGTATACATATATAGCAAACATCCATAAAGCCCATTTACATGTACATATTTTGCTTGAATGGAAAAGTAGAGAAAAATAAGCAAATACTGAAATAAGTGTATAACATACATGCACACACTCACACACACATACTTGGTTATTCACACACAGTGTTTCGAGTAGTATTCAGCACATACCTACATGTGAGTAGATTATGTGTTGAAGTATGTGTAAATAGCAAATTTCCCATTTACATGCACACAGTCCTTATACCGACAGACCTATACCGCACAGCATGCGGCCAAACAGACAGCCGAGAGGTCGATGTGTACAAATTGAGTGGACGTAAATCAATTGCGAGCGACATATATAGAACGTGTAGACGTGTCCACAACAAATACAAAAAGCAAAAAACAAAAAAAACTGTTAATATAAATGCAAAAGTAAACAGGCAAAGTATTAGACGAGCCAGACAGGCGGCTCGAAATAATTTATATGGCTAACATGAAACAGAAGAGCACTAGATGTAGATGCTACAACATATTTGCATAGCGCCATTAATATTTGAGCAGTGAGCAGTGAACAGTGAGCGCTGAGCGCATTAAATAGGCAGCTGTATATTTTGAAATATGATTAACTGTGGTCGTGCATGCTTCAAAAGAGAACAGAGTCGCTCTGAAATTCAATGAATTTTGCATGAATGCTGCAGTGTACGAGTATCAGACAAAGTGCGCATACATACCGGCGGCCTAACAGAGTCTAAATGTATGTGTAAAAGGGGTGATGTATGTAAAGGCGCTTAAAAGCAGACTACAATGGAGACTTAAAAAAGTTATTGGTGCAAGAGAAAATATTGCAAAAATAAAGGTATGAACTGTTGAGTGCCAAAGGTGAACACGAGTGAGTGCAACTCTCATTTATCAACAAAAGCAAACAACGGCGGGCAAAATATGAGCAAAACAGACGCTTCTAATAGCTTTTACGAGTATTCGTATAATATTAAAGATTTAAAGTTTTGAATGAGATAAATTTTCTGTTGCTTTCAATGGTTTGCATTCAGTTTAATTAGTCGGTCTGTACAGTGCGTTTAATAACTATAGCACAGGGACTCATTTCCAAGTTTTGACAACATATTTGTTTCTCATTTAATTTTTATAATTTCAATATAGTTCAATCTCCTACAAAATCATATTATCTCTTACATTCAGTAAACGTAAAGCTTTTTCCAAATTAAAAAACCAAAAACATACCATCAAAATTTCACTTGTATTCAGAATTTTTAAAAAACTTTCGGGCACTTAATTGTATGTAGGTGTAGCGCAGCTGTTTTTTGTTTTTTTTTTTTTTGTTTTGCTCTTGACATGGGATGTTTTCTTTCACATAAAAAGGTGTAACTATTCAGTATGGAGAAAATGCACAGGACCGTCAACAAAATGTAGTAAATCTGTGTGTTCCCAATGGATGTAAAAGAAATCAAAAAGTTTTCATCAAATTTCGGATTAGAAAATCAGAATTAATAAAAAATCGGGCAATCAGTTTTATAGCGCATTTTCTTTTTAATTGCAGGCTTTTGTGTTCCCTTTGTACTCCGAAACCACTCAACCGGTTTTGATGAAATTTCGGTGTACCTGGTGCTGAGATGTCAGAAATGACCAAAATTTATTAGGGTCCATTAAGTGGCGCTTAGGTCAAGCTATTTATCAATGGTTTTCCAAAAAGGTTGTATTCAAAACCCTTGCCACTTATACGAAATTAAATATTTTTAGTTCCCAAAATGTGAACGCGATAAGTGGCGCTGGAGTTTATATGGGTACCAAATGGGTATAGATATTAAAATAAACATTTACGTTACTAAACTGAGCGACTAGCGCTGCAAACGAGATTTATTTCACAAAAAGAAAGTCAGAAATTTGACGTAGAGCTTTCTTTAAAGTATTTGTTCCTTTTATGAAAACTCAACATGATTGAAAAATTTAATTGGTGTAGGAAAAAAACATTCATTTATCCATTTTTATTACACAATTTTTCTTTGTACAAAATATACAAGAAATAAGTGCGTACAAATCGACTGATCCTGTTACGAATGCAAATGAAATCGTTAACTATCCAATAGAATTTTTGAACTCCTTGCACTGATAAAAAATGCCAATGCTTTCACTCCAAGTTCGAGCACTTGTAATTATTCACAGCGACAGAAATCCAGAACTTGTCTTGCTAAAAAAAAAAGAAAATTTTAAAAACCCAGTTTTTCAGAACCAATGAGATTTAGTGCAATATAGCGACTGTCGAGGGAATAGAATATATCTTCATATAAAGAAAAGTGGGCGCTCTTACCCATTTAAAGTTTGAGAATAGGTTAAGATCGTTTCGACTCTAAGGCCTTTGTTCCTTGTTGTAGCAGCTCATCAATCCCTGACATTGCGGTATAGTCACCGAGCCTCGTCATTTATCTCATTTAATAGCAGGCCCACGAAAAATGTAGTTTCGACACGTTGGGTCGAGAGGGATAGGGATGTTAGGTGAGTGAGTTAAAAAGGCTTCAAATTAGTCACTTTACCAGATAAGATTATTTCACATAATTTTTAAATGCACTTTGTTGTTTAAGACGTAGGCTTACTTCGAGGTCTTTCTCATAGCAAAGCCTTCTGCCTGAAAAATAGTGCAATCAAACTGACTCTGTCCTGAGTGAACACCTGCCTAGGAATGAGCACACCTGGACGAGGAAAAACTGTTTCGTCCTTTGTGGTACCATTATGAAGGAGGTGAGGTGAAAGAAGAAGACCGATGTGAAGCAGGGAGAGGGCGGGGAGAGGTGGTGCTGGGATGGTTAGAAGCGTGTGGATTACGAACGATGACCATGCTGCGTATGCGTCAACCGCTTTGTGCTGCTGATGAAATTCATTAAATTTTTAATGTCAACGCCACCTATATCAGCAGGCGTAGCAAAGAAGTAAGAGCCAAGATGCCTGGATCTTAGAAAAACATCAAACGAATTTATTTATTTATTTTTTTTTTTTTATATTTATTTAATTCACCTTGCACCTTATTGTATAAGTAAACTAAAGTATGTATTAGGAAATTGAAAAGTTTATATATATATAATTTTCTGCGATATCGGTACTAATATAAGTAAAAAAATATCGGGATCCCAGGATTGTAATCTTTAATATGTACTCTTTCTACCAATTGTACTGAGCCTGAAGGTACTGTTTGAGAATTCTGCGATTGGCGTTAATTTGACAGCAGATTAAGCTATTTGATTTTCCGCCCTCAGGTCGATGAGCGACAGAAAATTTTTTCGAAAGCGGCTGTTGGAGTGGTTCTCAACGCTCGTAAGATGCGCAACGCAGCGAGATGTTGTAGTTTCTCGAATAGAATAAAGTAAATAGATTTCTTCGTTGCAGTGGACTGCTCTAAAGCGCCATAGAACAAAATTAGTTTGAATATTGCTTTGTAATGCCAGTAGATCAAAGCAGGTGACACCATCCATGCCTAGCATCTGAAATTGAAATTTGAAATTTGAAAAGGTCGAGCACCAGGAGATTTGGTGGCTCTTAAAACACTCAGGCTAAAGCGCCCATTGTATTTAAAGCTCTGGAAAGGAGGTAGATAGTTTAGGAGGGAAGGAGAAAAGGAGAAAAGTATCAGAGAAAGAGATAGGAAAGCATAGAGACAGAGATAGAGATAGTTAGTCTTTGGCAAATCTGTAAACATCCTCCAGTTTTAGAGAACGAATATTACTCATTCTCATGACATCGGAACCCAAAACTCGTAGCCGTGTTCTAGGAAAGGCAGGACACTCACAGAGAAAGTGCTCAGTGCTATCCGCCTCCTCCAAGCACAACAGGCATATTGGGTCCTCAATGATTCCAATGGTGGTCATATGCTGACCCCATAGGTTGTGTCCTGTAATGATACCGACCATCAACCGAACGTCTTTCCTTCTAAGTTTTAGACAGTTTTCTGTTCGGACTTGTCCCAAAACACTTTGCAGTTCTGTAGCGTTCTAGACCGGACCATCGCTCTTTATGTAGATTGCTTACATAATCGCTGATCCAATTCATGATTCCTGCGGAACTGATTCCGATTATTGGCTCTGGCCCCTGTGGGGGCACCGCTGATCCACGGTTGGTCAATTCATCGGCAATTTCGATTCCTTGAACACCGAAGTGTCCCGGAACCCATATAAGTACAAGCCTGTTTTGTCTTGCGACAGACTTAAACTTCTTCTTACATTCTTGAACGATCTTTGAGGTTTGCTTCGCGTTCTCCAGGGCCTTCAGTGCAGCCAGACTGTCATTGAAGACTCCAATCTGTTTTCCGCTCCATCTCCTCTCGATTATCCATTCGGTTACTTTCAGGATGGCAAAAACTTCTGTTTGGAAAGCAGTTGCCATACCCCCCATAGCATAGTGATACTTATTACTATCGGTTAAGTACCATGCGGCTCCAGACCCTCTTTCATTCTTGGACCCATTGGTAAAGAAAATATCCGTCAAACTTCTCTACATGCATTCTGGAAGGCTCCATTGCTCACGCAATGGAAATCTGACAACAAATTTCCTTCCAAATGAAACTGTGGATATCAGGTCGTCTTTAGGTGCCAAAAACTGTGGATGCTGCTCAGATAGCAACTTAAAGATTTCTCTGTGTCCTAGCATCTACTTGCATGCATGCAAAATATTACTGGACTGTTTTCCTTTTCCTATCTAATATTCTTTTTGCTATCTATTTAATATCACTCCCTGATATTTTGTGCTCAGCTGTGTTTGGCCAAGCTTCTCCTACGATTTGTGGCGTGCGTTTTGACGTTGTTTCACAAATGGAGGGAAGCCGATTCCGAACGTGAAATTGTTTTTTATGAGGAGATTTTTCCACTGCCTGCCGAAGGGCAAACGCTATTAAAGAAAAAACTATTTATTATACAATAATATAATTTTGCTATATTGATTTTAAAATTTTCTAATAAATCATGGCGAAGCAAAATATTATTTGAAGTAAATCTAATTGATTCTATGAACATTCAAAAAGTCACTGACGCTGTATGACATCGAAATAGCGAAATGGTTAAGTAAAGTCCAAATAATAAAAAACATTTCTAATTTCACCCCAGACTCTAGGAGACAGTTCATTATACAAATAACTGAGAAAAACTGCAATATTTTTGTAGCAAAAAAAAAAAAAGACATAATTTATTTGTGTTAACGCGCTTTAGTAATACATAGACTAATAAAAATGTAGCACATAGGGCGTTAAAACTTGGCCATAAACAAACCCAATAGCGATTATAAATTTTTGGAATATCAGCTAGCAATGCCACACCCCACCATGGATCATATAAAGAACGGAACACGAGCAGCTATCTAAAACGTGTACGTGTGAATGCTCTTTGCAGCAAAATATTCACTGGATACAAAGGCCAAGGCTACTTACCAGCCACATAGTTTATTGGCGTGCTAACCAAGCTAAACTTGCCATTGGCAATTCGGTTCACCCGCTGCTTTATTTCACCGCTTGGCTAGTCGCCTGTATGACTGCCTGCTGACTATGCGGTCATAACATAAATTTACCGAAAATTTTATGATTTGTGTTCACTGCACTTTATTCGATTTGATGTATGTGTGTGTGTGTGTGTGTGTGTATGTGTGTGCCTATTGCATGACTACCGTTACTGCTAATGCATATAAGTCATTTTGCTGCTCTTACAGCTGCGTTGTTTGCATTAACAATCCATATAGCATTTTGCTGGCCTACAAGCAAATAAATTTACGAAGGCTAAGATAATAATCTGCTGTAATTCTGTTAATAAATTTTGTTGTAATGCTTCGAATGGGCTGTGTTGGCGTGCAAGCTTAATTTAAGAGCACACGTAATCACGGAATCAACAAACAATTGATTGATATAGCTGTTAATCGCTTTATTATTGAATTTTCCAAACGCGATAGTGCGAAATGAAAGGAAGATGGTGGAGCAAAGCAGAGCAGCAGGGCGTGAGATGGGGAATATATAGAGCCCGCTACAAGCCATAGTATATCAACATTTTGACCAGTTTCGACTATTTTTTATATTTCATATGTTGAAAAGTTAAAAAACCTCAACTAGATTTTAGCAGATTCAAAGTTTTGCTTTATTTTATTAAAATTAGGGTCTAAAGTTGCATACCGAAAATCTTTCCAAAAATTATAATTAAAACCCACGGTATTGGTATGAAAAGCTTGTGGAATTTTTAAAAATTTTTTTATAAACTTTGAAAATTGGATTTATATTGTTTATTGCTAGACAATACGCTAAGCTTATATATGTACAAAAATAATGAACGCTCGAAATAGAAAAGAAAAATTGTCAATAGGCTACAAAGCTATATAGCAAACAATTTTCCAGAAATTCCAATTAAAAACTGTGTAATTTTTTATGAAAAGTTTGTGGAATTTATACAATTTTTTTTTAAATTTCAGACTTAGATTCATATGGCTTATTGCAAGACACTGAGCTAAGCTTTTGTACAAAAATAATAAACGTTCAAAATAGAAATGAAAAATAGTCAAAACGGGTGAAAATTTGTATGTGCTATTGTTTGATCACGAGTTGTGGAAGCTGAGGTATGACACGGAAAACAATTTTAGCTGCAAAATAATTAAAAAAAAAATAGCTATTGATTGATATTTACTAGAATATAAGAAATACTAATTAATAATTTAATTTTTCTTTCCTCATAATTTTTTTTATTTTTCATATTTTTTGTTTATTAAAAAAATATATTTTTTCTAATTTTTTTTTTTTTTGCTGTAAGAGCAGCGCAATAGGCGCACACTTCATTCTAACCACATGGCTTACCCATCCAATTGCTTATTACCTTACTCAAATATCAACAAATTTGTTAATTCACACCACACATAGTCCACTTGACCAAGATGTGTGTATAAACAAGCACTCTTCTGCCCACAAACAACACTTGAGTACATAAAAGGCTCATTAAGCACAAAAATTGAGCAGCTTATACACTGAAAGGAATATGAACTCATCACTCATTTATCATGAAATATGAAACATGCAAAAACAAGCACAAAATGTGGGTATGCAAAAGTGAGTGTCATTAAACTTGAGGGCAACAAACAACCAAGCTCAAAAAACTCATATGCGGCGCAAAAGCAAATATCGCTCATACGACATGTAGCACCAGCACAAATATGAAAGTATCTATGCGGCTAACTGCCCTCGTTATAGGTGCCTATGTATTTATGTAAGTGTGTTGACTTACATAGAAATAGACTTGAAAAAACTTAACCACCACATATGCATGCTTGTAGTTACACACACAGCCTGACATGCATTTGAGCTGTGATGGGCATTTGTGGATGGAGATGAAGCTTAACAAAACCAACAATTTTTGTGCGGTAGGCGTGAGCTGAAATGATTGACGATATGATTAGATGTTAGCTAAGATATTAATAGCATCATATATTATTACTAAAGTGGCAAGCAAAAGAAGAAACCTATAATGGCAGATGTCAATAACAGAAACGACCCAAGTTTTTGAAGTGTTGTATGAATTATGACAGAAAACTCTCGAGTCCCGTGTTGATAAATATATATAAGATATATATACAAACTACATAGGCGTTTTGCTTAACAAATTCTGATTAATTTATTTATAAAAAAAAAAATTTTAGCTGGTTGACGTAAACATATTTTGGCAAAACAAGAAAGGTGAGTTTGCAGATCCCTTCGAAGGATGCCCAACATTAATTTTCTATTCGCCTCAACACGGTAAGCGAGTGGGAGTCATGGAGGGCAAAGCCAAAAAACGAAAAAAATATATACATGTACTCAAATTCTTAATCTAAACAGCAGGGGTATGTGGTATCAATTCCACCATGCGGCAAAAAGCAACTTTTTTTCATACAGACTATATGCATCCTCTTCCGTTTGATACCCATATTAATACTATAGAGGAAATATGTGAATTTAAAACCATTTTTGGAAATTTTAATTCCTTGGAGCTTTAAATTATTTCAAAAAAATCAAATTGAAAATTAAAAAAATGTAATGCGAGGTATGTAACATCAATTGCTGAGATTGCTAAGCAAGTGCTAAGAGGTAATAAAAAAATTAAAAAAAAATTGAGAGCTGTGGTTTTTCATAAATTGCCAAAAAAAAGTTTCATCAAACATTTTGAGCAAAAAAATAAAACTTGTTGTAAAACCGTTAAATGTTTGTTTTTTATTTAATTATTTTTATTTAAGTATTTTTTAAACGAAATTTTCCTTAACATAACTGTATACCAAAACTGTCAGCATTTTTACCTTCTGTGCCTCTAGCCTCTACTACGCAGACGAAGATACACCATTCTGGATTAGGTTAAATAGTTGCCCATGCAAGGACCCATTTGAACGAAATATCAAATTGGCACTTTGTGAATCGATACAGAAGAAAAACAGGAAGAGGAGAGCGGGCTTTGGTTGAGAGGAGGATGACGGCCGAACGGTAGCTGAAATACATTTACGTTAACCGCTTCAAGCAATTGATAAAATGTGTGATATCTAAACCTGTAATATCCGTTGATATAGCGAAAACGTGAGAGTCGAGATGCCTAAATCGCAGCCGCGCATGAGCAGACCAGCTGCGGAAAGAGTTTCATCGGTTGGATACCCACAAAAGTTTATTAACCTTAGAAGTTCCCTCGAGCACTTTCGATCTATCTACAGTCATAAGCATCTCGTGAAGCCCGTCTTTCCAAGAGCATATCACAGATTTTCACGCGAATCCCAATCATTTCATTTCGCAAGGAAGCCGTCCCGAGTGTGCCCAGTCTAGATATCTCATCCACCTGGTATCTCACTGTGACCAGGAGCTCGCATGAGCCGAATTTCAGAGTATAGAGAAAAATTAGGTATTTCCTAACTAATTTCGAGCACGCCAACAATAAGCCGTGAGCCCTAAATGCCAAAGTAAATATTTACGTCCCGCACAGTAGCAACTCAAGTAAGCAACCAATGGCATGCTTCTTTGATTGCGGCTCCCTCCGCTTCAAAAAAAACTACAGTGTGACCGGTAGCCTGAAGTTGAGCTTAATGGGGAGCTCCTCGCAGAACACTCCCTCACCTAGAATTTTGTCCAACTTTGAACTATTCGCAAACAAATTCATTATACTCTGCCTCCAAATGTTTCACACCACCCACTCCGCTTTGAGAGAATATGAATAGCAAAAGTAGTGCTAGGACCCAGTGAGTATGTGCAGTGATAAGTCATCCCTCACCTAGAATTTTGTCCAACTTTGAACTATTCGCAAACAAATTCATTATACTCTGCCTCCAAATGTTTCACACCACCCACTCCGCTTTGAGAGAATATGAATAGCAAAAGTAGTGCTCGGACCCAGTGAGTATGTGCAGTGATAAGTCACCATGGAGTTGGACTCAAAGTTTCTAATAATACTAGAATATCCATGGCTTAAGTCTGCTTGGTCGTCCGAAGATCTCCATCTGATGGCGACACGTGTAGCGTCAGTTTTGCCTGCGATATCCGCGTTAAGCTCCGGGGTAGGAGTGGTCCGAAGCGTTCCATTGATTTCCAAAGGTCTGTTCCTTTGGACTCTCCCCGGCTTCTTAACCGACGCCCTCCTTTCCAGCGCGTTCTACCAGACAAGGAATGCATACAATAACATAGGTTTTATATTTGTGTTATATAGTGACAATGTAACTCTAGCCATTCTTGGTAGAGATGCTTTGATGCTTTCAGCACAGTAGAAATTAAGGATCAATAAATCAACGAAGAAAGACGAAGGTTTTTAATTTTAGGATAGATTCGTACAAGTTGCTTATGTGGCATCTTCTCTTCTTCTTAATTGGCGCGATAACCGCTTATGTGGCATCAGTACGATTTACAAGCATTCTATAGTATCCAATCATTACAGGACACAACCTATGGGGTCAGCATATGACCACCATTGGAATCATCGAGGACCCAGTGTGCTTGACTTGCTTGGAGGAGACGTATAACACTGAGCACTTTCTCTGTGAGTGTCCTGCCTTTGCTAGAGCACGACTATGTGGTTTGGGTTCCGACCGTGAGAATGAGTAATATTCGTTCTCTAAAACTAGAGTACCAAAGTCTCTGAAAAATTCTCACAGAACTAACTATCTCTATCTCTGCCTCTATTCTTTCCTATTTCTTTCTCTGATACTTTTCTCCTTTCCCCCTTGACTATCTACCTTCTTTCCAGAGCTCTAAATACAATGGACTCTTTAGCCTGAGTATTTTAGGAGCCACCAAATCTCTCCGACAGACGACAACCACAACACGCTCGCTGCGGGGGAGGTGGAAAAGGATCTCGGTATAGAAGAGATCATGGAAGCCTCCCTCAATATACAGGAAGTGGAGACGGGTGACTTGGAGGTAGTATCCAACCCCGAGAAGGTACTGAAGCCAGATGCTGAAAGTCCTTCAGATAAACCTCCACAAAAGTAAGAACGCCTCAGCCGAGCTCCTGCTCAACATAGAGCGAGTCGGCTACGATGTGGCTCTAGTCCAGGAACCATGGATAGCATCGGGAAACATAGTCTCCGGTCTAAAGTCAAACAACTACAACACATACATCCCGACTGTAAAAAATAAGGTAAGAACAGTGATATTGGTCAAAAAAAGTATATGTTCTTATATTGATAACAATCTCTCTTCAGACGATCTGACAGTGGTGGCGCTGGAGGGCTGCAAGGATGAGACGCTACTCTTTGGGTCCTGCTATATGCCACATGATGGAGAAGCACCACAGACGGAACTTCGGAAGCTGGTAGAAACAGCTGCCAGAAAGAAGCACGCTCTGGTGGTAGGAACAGACGCAAACGCACATCACACCGTCTGGGGAAGTGCAGATATAAACGACCGAGGTGAGTCACTATTCACCTATATTCTTCAAAGTAGCCTAGAAATAGCTAATAGAGGTGAAGAACCAACATATGTGGGACCAACCTCGAAGAATGTACTCGATTTAACACTCTACACAAGCAGGCATATTATGGTTCAGGAATGGGAAGTATTGAGTAGGCCCTCATTCTCTGATCACAGATACATAAGCTTTCAGGTCATATTCCGCTCAAAGAACAAGATTACATCCTTTAGAAATCCTAAGAATACGAACTGGGACTTGTATAGGGATATACTATCAAAAACACCAATGATACCCCGGAAAT
This sequence comes from Anastrepha obliqua, assembly GCF_027943255.1. Lineage (NCBI taxonomy): Eukaryota > Metazoa > Arthropoda > Insecta > Diptera > Tephritidae > Anastrepha > Anastrepha obliqua. Next base: position 64,039,877 of record NC_072893.1, on the reverse strand, counting down.
ACAAGTCACACGTCGCACTTGAGAAAGGGGTTGAATTGTTTGCAACTACTCTCGTCAAAGCCTTTAAAAGATCCTGCCCTCCAACACGTAATAAACGCAAGGTGAAGCCTCCCTGGTGGAACAGGGAATTAGGAGCACAAAGGCGTAGAGTACATGAATTCTATAGGTTAGCCAAAGTGGCTGACAATGAGTTCTGTTGGAAAGAGTATAAGGATCTACTAAAAGTATACAAGAAAGAGATACGTAAAGCCAAGAGAGAATCTTGGAAAGACTTCTGTAGCAGTATGGAAGACACTAACGATGTGGCTAGACTCAGGAAACTGCTATCCAAGAATCCGGCTATGCCAAGAACAATACGAAAAATTAACGGGGAGTGGGCTGACAGCTGTGAGGACTCTCTAGAAGACCTAGTCAGTACACATTTTCCAGGGTGTGCGGACATTACAGATCTCGAACCTAGAGGAGATATTGTGCACGAAATCCCGACGAACGTAATTACAACCAACAAAATAGAATGGGCTATACAAAGTTTCGACCCATATAAATCGCCAGGACTGGATGGAATCTTCCCAGCCATGCTCCAAAAGGTAAGCCACCTTGTAGTACCATGGTTAAGAACGATATTCAGGGGATGCCTGAGGTTCAGCTACGTTCCTGTATCGTGGAGAGAAGCGAGGGTTGTGTTTATTCCAAAAGCGGGAAAAAGCAACCCTCTATACTCAAAAGAATACAGGCCCATTAGTTTGACTTCATTTCTCCTGAAAACGTTAGAGAAGATTCTAGATACATACATCAGAGACACAATTGCGCCGGACGAATTATCCAAAGCGCAGCATGCTTACACTAAAGGCAGATCCACTGAAACTGCACTTCACTCACTTGTACTAAACATAGAAAAGGCGTTAGAATATAAGGAGTATGCTCTAGGAGTATTTCTAGATATATCAGGGGCCTTTAACAACGTGACAAAAGATGCTATTTTAAATAGCATAGAGTCACTTAACGTGCAACCCGCGGTTTATCTATGGATAAGGCAGCTATTAGCTAGCAGAAAGATAAGAGCGGAGTGGAACGATGCGACCGTCACCAAATATGCATGCAGAGGTACTCCGCAAGGTGGGGTACTATCGCCGCTATTATGGCTACTAGTAGCAAATGAAATTCTCAAGAAACTTGACAGAGGGGCACCTAAACTAGTGGCATATGCCGATGACATAGCTATAGTAGTTACAGGAAAGTACCTGGACACCATCAGTAATGTGATGAACAACACTCTCAAAACGATACACCAATGGGCATCTCACGCAGGGCTAGGGATAAACGCGGAAAAAACGGACATGGTACTTTTTACCAGGAAGTACAAAGTTCCGGCGTGGAACCTCCCGAAGCTAGGCAACAACGAATTACTTCTCAAAGATTATGCAAGGTACCTCGGAGTAATATTGGACAGCAAATTGCTGTGGAAGCACAACGTTGAGGAGAGGGTGAAAAAGGCCAGTAATGCGTTGTACGCATGTAAAAGAATGCTGGGCGTTACTTGGGGTCTATCACCCTCCCTGATGCATTGGTGCTACACAGCAGTAGTCAGACCGATATTGCTGTACGGAACCTTAGTATGGTGGACTGCGACAAAAAAACTGACATACTTAATGCCGCTGGAAAGGATTCAACGACTCGCTGCTCTGTGCATAACAGGAGCGATGAAGACCACTCCAACGGCGGCGCTGGAAATGATACTCAGCATGCCACCTATTGACCTCATGGCGGAAAACCTGGCAGCGAAATCCGCGAGAAGGCTAATGGCTGCGGGGGTATTCATCTGCAGAACCTTCGGTCACAGCTCAATAGGAAAGTGGAGCTCAGGTGGCACAGACTACATGACTCCGTACTTTAATTGGGAGAGAAGGTTCCGCACTACAATTGAAGAGGAGGGATGGCATAAAGGCATGAAGCCCGGCCATAGAACCTTTCACATCTATACAGACGGCTCGAAAACTCCAGACGGAGTGGGAGCGGGGATCTACTGCTCAAAACTAGGAATAAAGCAGTCTATCAAGCTGCCAGACCACAGCAGTATTTTCCAAGCGGAAGTTTTTGCTGTGGGGAAGGCCGCGGAGCTAGCCTACACTAGAACAAGAAAGAACTCAACAATTAATATATACGTGGATAGTCAAGCAGCAATAAGAGCAATAAGCTCATATTGTATTAAATCCAAAAATGTTCGACGGAGCAGGGAGGCCATAGAAAGGCTAGCCGAAAACAGTAGGCTGCATATCTACTGGGTACCTGGTCACAAAGGCATTATAGGGAACGAAATAGTAGATGAGATAGCAAAAAGTGCTGTGAGACTACCATTTGAACAAGAGAACGACATACCGAGACCGCTAAACACAATATACAATGAAATGGACGACCACATGAAAAGGCAAGTGAAAGCTAGGTGGACTAACCTGACCACATGCAAAACAGCAAAACTCATGTGTAGAACCAACGACAAAAAACTCACTCAATTCGTACTTACGCTCTCGCGAAAGGAATGCAGAACTATCATAGGTATGCTAACAGGTCACAATCTATTGGCTGCACATGCGTACAAGATAGGGATTGCTAACACGGACAAATGCAGAAAATGCAGAGAGGATGTTGAGGAGACTCTAGAACACCTTCTGTGCGTTTGTCCGGCATTATCAAAAACGCGACTAAGATGCCTGGGAGCCCCACTGTTTGAGGGTCTGGAAGACGTCTCAAAAGCGGAACTCCCAGACCTACTTAGATTCGCCAAAAGCGCTGACATCCTACACGATGTCTACTTTAGGGATTCATAGAGTTCGGTCTCTATCTGGTATCGCTAGGGACCAAAAGGTCTATGCGTGGCTTATTGCCAACCAGGCTAACCTAACCTAAATCTCTTGGTGCTCCTTGGCTCGACGAATTCAAATTTCAATTTCATACAATCAATTGGTTACGGCCCTTATTATAGTAGAGGGCGAGTTCCCACAATCAGAGCAAAATACGCGCTTGCCGATATGCTGATAGGGCTCTTGGACTTCGCAAATCTGCCACTGGGCAACAGCCATAACCTAACCTTGTACTTGTTTGCAGTAATTTTATATAATTTTATATAATTTAAGTTAAATCGACCCATATGAAGCTCAAAAACTACTCCCTCAAATTCAATGGAATTTCGCAAACGCTAGTATCTTTCTCGCTTCAAGCCTTATCAAAACACAATTGGGCTGTTAATATGTGATCATAATTCAAACAATCAAGCCTGTACCCCTATTATGATATTTAATTAAAAATAAGCACCTAAAGCTAAATTTCGATTCGACCCAAAATTTGATACTTTTCTACTCATTTGCAAACTAAATTATTTTTCATTATCTCAAAAGTTAAATACTCATTAAATTATATTTTAAATAATCCCACTCTTTCCCACTCTCGGTCTTAACTTTTGTTATACCTTCGCTTCAATAGACGCTTTACCTCTTTCGAAATACTAAACATATTTAACGCAACGTTCAGTAGCTGCCTGTGCAAAGGCGTTAAGATGCCATCATTAAATGCATTTAGGAGCAGCGAAACTTTCTTGCAATAAAGTTAGTCGCTGAGCTGACAGGTAACCAAGCAATCAACCAACCGACGCAGCGAGGCGCTGCTGCATAACAAACTTTTTAACAAGTGCAAGGTAGGTAGCAGAAAAAATTACGCAAGTTTCAGGATTTTCAATGAGAAAAAAATTAGTACAAAAAATTATTATTGTTTCGAAGAAGTACAGGTAAGTCTTACCTTGTCGGCGACAAGTGGCATGGCATGATATGGTGAGGCTGTCAGTACATCCATACATATAATGGCAAAAGGCAACTAAGCCAAGCAAAGAATAGTTGTGCAAAAGTGCTTCAAGTAAAGAGCATAAGTACGAAACTTATTACAATGATATTATATTCCCTCTCGAAGTTATAAAAAGAAGCTAAAGCTGACTTTATTGCTGTTATTTTTGTTGTTCTTGCGTATTTTGATAGCAAAAAAATACACTACAGAAACTTTACAGCAGATATAACTACGCAAAGCCGCTTAATGGACACATACATGCGTATGTAGGTTCGTATATACATATCTACACATACTCATACATGCAAACTTGCACCGGTACCTACACAGGTACACAAGCGAAAAAGTTTTTCTGCCTGAATGACTGCTTGCCGAATGGCTTGGCACCTCATTTCCCAGCCTCGCTGCTAGGCGCTTGGCTTTATGTCCTTGAAGTTGAGCTGCTGTCGAAACTCCGTCATTTTGTTTGTCATTTGTCTGTCTGCTTAGCACAGCAAATGCTTTTGTCGCCACCCATACACATACACCCACATACAATACATTTCAGTTTACACGTACATATGAGCTTATGACAAAACTCTCCACTGAGTTGATATCAAGTTTATTAACGAGTTTGAGCGAAACTTTTGCTATGCTGTCACAAATTCAGACACGTGTACGTACGAGTGCACACATGCACATATATAAATTTAGGTGTGTGTGTTCGTAGTTGGTTATGTGGAGTTACTCACATAAGAACTCAGTTAGATAACGTTATTTTATGCGCCCATTTGAACATCCGGATATAGAAACAAATGGCAAAGTAATAAAATTTAATGGAATTATAAACTGTTATCGATACTTAGAGTTTACTAATTGAAGGAAACGTGCAATTCAGAAATATTATTTCGAAACTCACTTCGAACACTTGAAATCGTGCGCTGTTTACATAGCCTAAAACCCAATAAAACCATTTATAATTTAGTGACGCAGTAATTGGAGAAGCAACTCTTTTTGCGGCATTCGGCGTGCATTCCTACCGGGTTATATCTGAGGTATGCGGACCACGTTAGTGAAATACATTTTTTTGTGATTGGTTCAAATGTGTACGCCTCTGTGCAAAATAATATGAGCGCGACGAAATATTAAGTTGTATTTTTTTTATATTTAATTTTTCTTTTTTCCTTTACTTGCATTCCACAATAAAACGCCTAGGACCCAAAACATAAACTTTGCACAAAATTTACAAAATGTAAAAACAAAATTATGATTTTTTAATTAGCATCTTAAGAAAATTTCAGGGTACGTAGTTTCATAATTCATTTACTAGCTCTAGTATAATAAAAACTCACAAAAACTAAAAAGAAAAAATACAAAATTTTTATTTAATTATCAGAATCTTTAGAAACTTTCAGGGTATGCAGTTTTGTAGCGCATTTACCTTCAAAACAATAAAGTAAAAACAAAATTGTGATTTTTTAATAAGCATCTTAAGAAAATTTCAGGGTACGTAGTTTCATAATTCATTTACTAGTTCTAGTATAATAAAAACTCACAAAAACTAAAAAGAAAAAATACAAAATTTTTATTTAATTATCAGAATCTTTAGAAACTTTCAGGGTATGCAGTTTTGTAGCGCATTTAACTTCAAAACAATAAAGTTAAAATTTGAGATTGCCTAAAAATTGCATTGATTTTTGAACTTTTTTTCAATTTTTGCGAGCGAGGTCGAGAATTTTCTTGATTTGTTAAATTTTTGTGGATAATTCTTGTTTTTCTTCTTGATTGGCGCGATTTTGGCTGAGTTTAAAAAAAGCGTGCCAGTCGTTTCTTTCTCGTGCAGTTGAAAACACCAAGTGAGCCCAGTCCGTTTCCACCTGATTTTTCCAACGTAGAGGAGGCCTTCCTTTTCCTCTGCTACCACCAGCTGGTATCGCATCGAATACTTTCAGTGTCGGAGCGTTTGTTTCCATTCGGACGACATCAGCCAGCCAACGTAGCCGCTGGATCTTTATTCGCTGTGCTATGTCTGATATGTAGTCGTAAAGCTCATACAGCTCAAGCTCACTGCGGTCAACGTGCAAAGGTCCCAAAATCTTCCACATGAGAGTCTTATAAAGTGTACGTTTTGTTCGTCGAGAGGAAACTTTACTATTCAGTTGCTTACTTAGTCTAAAGTAGCGATTGTTGGCAAGAGAGATTCCTCGTTGGATTTCAAGGCTGACGTTGTTGTGAATAATTCAAACTTTATAATTCATCGTGCTTCTATTATTTTGAACACAGGTGTATTTAATTTAATTATTATATTTATTATTATTCTGTATTTGTTGCATTAAGATTCACTCTTAAATAAATATTCTTCATAGAAAATGCAACACTATCACGCCCTTAATTGTATTTCAAATAAGAAAGGTTTTTGCTTGAAAGTTTTGCTTAAATAAACGGTAGATCGAATTATTTAATCTCAATCTTTTATCAGTAGCAGTATTTGATTTGATATCGATGTAAATCGATCGTGTCTTTTGTAAGAGTTACTCTTAACAGCTTATATGATAAGATCATGCGATACGATAATATGATGTGATCATATGAGAGGATCATATGATGAGGTCACGTGATAATGTCATAGGATTAAATCACATGATGTGATCACATGATTAGAGCATATGATGAGAACATATGATGAAATCACATGATGATGTCATATTATTAGAGCATATGATGTGATCAGATGAAAAGAACATATGATGAGATCACATGACATCACATCCGATAGGATCACATGATAGCATTTGATAGCATTGATGATATCATATGGCCATATCAAACGTAGACAACTTCAATAGGTATTTTTTATTATTTGAGGCTCTTTAACAAAATCCATTTCTGCATAGTATTCAATATGCATTAAGCAATCCATGTACTTTTGGGAGGTTTGTGCGCTGAATGTCACGTCGTTGGAGAAGCACAGTGTGATTACTAGGAACTAAAAAGAAAAAGTTGGACAATTTTAGGAAACGAATAACAAATTGTGTCAGGAATAGGGGCAGTTTTGCAAAATACGAATTATTATAATAAATAAAAAAGTTTAAATTGCCCAATATTTTTATTTAGTCGGGTATTTAAATTTTTTTTCATATGAAAGAAAACCGTCTCGAGTTACTACTATTATTTAAGTAAGAGTATTATATATTTTCGTACAGACAAAAACACAGTTTATACAATTATATTGCCTGGTTATTCCCGCTGAATGCACCTCGATGGCTTCGGCACACATTGAGCATACACACAAACAGCTTTTTTGGTTATAAAGAAATTAATTCACATCGATGCAGAACAAAAGTGAACTCTTCAAAGCTTAACTACATAACTTAAATGTATCAATCGATTGATTCTGGTTCGATGCAACAGAAATAAATGAGAATTTTTTAGTAGATTCTTGCAGATTGCCAAACCTTCCCGGATAACATTCCTGGATAGTAAGACCTTCAAACGCAAAAAATCCGTGTCATATCGGAACATTCTGTACGAACTTATTACATTACAAACTTCAATTTATAAAATGTATATTCTTATACACGCACATCTATATATACATACAGCGTTAAAAACTTCTATTCCTGCCATGAAAAACCTCCTCATAAAAAATCAACCATCTGCATAAAACTAAAAAATTAAAAACCTTGATTTGTGGGAAAAAGCTAAAATTTTCTTGGCAGATGGTCTTGAGTGTTTTCTTTATATCAGAAAAACATCAGCCATGAGTTATATGGACTAGACTGTAAAAAAACTATCAAAATTCAACACGATTTGGGAACCACTTTGAACTTACACTTTATTATATCAAAATTCTGTAGTCCATAAAACTGCACACCCGGAAATCACAAATTCTGACCAATAAATTTTAAATTTTGATGCAAATTTTTCGAATTGCTTTTAATTTTGCATACAGTTTGAAATTTGGATTTATAAGGTTTTTACAGGATAGTAAGAATTTACAGGAGAAAAAGAAGTTTCAGTAAACAAATATCAAAATTCAATCAAAAATAAATATCATAAATTGCAGAAGAATGAGAAATTTCATAAAACAAATTATTAAAATTAAATTAGAAATAAATAAATTGTCAAAACTTGTCAATAAATTGTGATGCTATAGTTATTTAAAGAAGTGCGTAGAAGCTTCTTGTTATTCTTATATAAATATAATAATTAAAGACTGAAAAATTATATATTTTTTTTCATTGCGCACTTGATTTTGTATTTATGGAAACGAGTAAGTGAGCGATGGCTTCAAAATTAGTAGCATTAAAAAACAAACAAAAACAAATGCCTGCTTAAATATATTTACCACTTAGCTTTTAGCATTTAACTGAAATTTATCGCCTTAGTCCGTATTTTATTACTCTTCAGAGACGAATAAATTATTCAGCTAAAAAAAAAACAGCAATAAAATGCTGAGCTGTGGTGAAGTAGTTTGGCATTTCGACTATTCATTGGCGCATTTACAGGCAAGGACGTACATTGGAAAATCAAGGACGATTCATTGAAAAGAGAGACATTTGGCTAGTTAGTTGTATTTTATTGAAATATTGGAGATTGGTAAATACTAATGCCTTTGCACGAAAAATATTACCATAGGCCATAATATACGCATAACTGTCTCCATTTATCGGATGACAGCAAAACTGGAAAGACAAAACGGGGCAGACGCAACTGAATATAAAAGTTTGAATGTATAGTATACACAGGTCAAGACATCTCCTTGTTTTGTAATATTCAAAAAATTAATCCGCACTAATTCAAGTCAGCTTCTGTTGCTCTCTTCAGGAATGGTGGGCACACAACTCAAAAGTTTGCATGGAATATTTAATTTTTGTTTCTTAATTTTTTTTTTTTTTTGCTGAATTTTGCATACATATTTTTTTATTTTATTTTATGTAATTTTTATTATATAAAATAGAAATTAATAATTATAACGAAAAAATATATTAATAAAACACATCAATGCTAAATAATGTTTTGGTTCAACAATTCAATGATAATAATTTAAACTTATACTTTTACTATTTAGTTTTAGTGCAGAAAATCTACATTTCTATAAATTACAAGAAAAAATATTAGATAGTACTTAGAAACTAATGATACCTTCAACTGATCTAATTCCATCCTATAACCTAAAATCTCTATCCTCATTAACATAAAATCACTTCATAGAATTTACTAAGAATCTTAGTCTTAATAGCATTTTGTAGTAGGAAAATCTAGGCCAATAAGATTTGAAAGCGAAGTAAATACTCTCGAAATTCTAGAAATGCATTGGAAGCATAATTAGTTGTAACCATCCCTAACCAGAAAATATCATAATTTTGTAAGCTTCGCTGAGGAATAGGGAAATAAACTTTTTCGAGTGGGAAGTCTAGCGCGCCATTTATTAAATGGGAAATGGAAGTGAGAGAGACAATATACCTTCCACTATCAAGTGTTTTTAGGTTAAGGAGGATAGTGATTTTAGGTTATAGGATGCAATTGAATCAGTGAAATGCAAGGAATGCAAAGTATAACTAACAAAAACTTTCTGGGCATGTTCAAGCCAACTAATACGACATGCATAATATGGTATCCAAAAAAAGGCCTCTTAGTCTATCTAAGAAAACACAAAAGAGGTATATAACAGCTTTAGAGTACTCGTATATGGATCAACAAAGTCTGAGCTAAAAGGTCGTATATTAGGCATTTTTTTCTGCAGAAAGCAGTTCTTTAGCAACAGCAATTTGATGTGTTGTTTTTTTTTTTCATCAGCACTTTTGCAGAGTCCGCGTTTCAACTCACCATGCACTGCATCGATCTGAGTGAAATACCACTATCCGTTTCATTCTCCATTCTCCCCAATTTCCAAACTACGGTCCTAGAGCACAATTTTCTTGCTGTGCTGCTAATGTAATGTTGTTTTGTGTTTTAAGGGGGCCCGGTGGTCTAGAAATTTCAAAAACTCGATTTTTTTCGATATTTCGAAAGTGTAGTATCTTAAGAATATACTGTGTAATTTTCATGTGGAAATTCCCAATATTATAGCTTCTACAGCCCATTAACTAGGTAGAGAGCTGTCCGCGCGCTCCTGTACCTCAAACTTTATACTCATTTATCTCGAAATTACTTTTTTCGGCCTGGTGTTGTCAAAAAAAAAAACAAACACTATTCAACCGAATCGTCTAAAATTTGAATATGCTGAATTCGCAACATCAATGGCTATCGCCCGTACTAGAATCAAATTATTATTTCAATTATTTCGTATTTTTTTTATTAAAAAACTGAAAAACCCCCGACTTGTAGAGTGTCAAATTCAAACCCGCGCCATTCTATCAAATTTTTTTTCTACTAGCAGGACAATCATGCTGATTAATAATTCTTTTGGGGTTTGTATTTCAGATAAATAGAAAAATAGAAGAGCCAAAATAGACAACACCCTCTAGGTCCAATTTTTCGGGAGGATCAACTTCAGCGCCATTTTTTAAATTAAATTACAAAAAAACAAAAAAATTTTAATTTTTGTATGTGAAAGAAGTTAAATAAAAAGCCTAAAAATGTAAATATGGGTTTTCATTTTTTTATTGTAAAAATAAATTTCTGAAAGTACTGCCTACTTCAACAGTTACACCATTGCAGTGTTGGTGTTTTCGGCGCTATCGAGTCCTCGTAGTCGGAGAAGGGCATTCGCGTAACAGACATACTCCTTGATGAAAGTGCAATGAACTGCCAAGCCAAAGAAAAAGGATTTCAATAAATAACAGCACAGTTCGTTTGAATGAGAAATTTGGAGTACTTCCCAGGGTACTCTAAGAAACTCTATGGAAAATTATAGTAAAAATATAGATATCACACAAAAAGTAGCAAATTTCTATTGATTTAAAAAAACGTTTATCAATTATGGAACACATTTAAAAAATATATATTATATTCAACAAAAGAAATATAACCTTGATAGCGTTTAAAAATAATATAAAATATCTTTTAAAAATTAGAACAAACTTTTTAAGGCATTTAAAATTTTATACTAAGGCTGGCCCCCTTAAAAAATAAATCTGAGCGGGCGACAATATTTTGCTTATGTACAAATGAAAAACCAAAAACCTAATTTATTTTACCAGTTAAACTGAAATCCACAATATTTCAGAAATTTGTATGTACAAACATGTACAAACAAAGTAGGGAAATATTAAAATCCGTATTGAATTCCAAAAATTTAAAATTAATATGTCAGCGGAATAGAAGCTGCGATTAATAAATAATTCACCAAATAGAAGCTGTAATTTGACTCCATCACACTATTTTTTGATGGCAATAAATTAATAAAAAAAAAAACAATTAATAAGTGTTAGGCCAACTATCCAGAGATCACTCAAGAGCTAAAACATGAAATCGAAGTAGCTATCGGAGAGATAAATATCGAAAGTCGCGAAAATGTACTATAAAATTGGGTGGACAATATGGGCTACCATACAGCCAGCTGGGGAAATTATGTGAATGAAATAGTATTCAATGTTTCGTTACAAGGGTTTCAATATAAAAAAAAAAAAACATTACTCATTGAAGAAGAGGGACGCATTTTTTCATAACCGAATTGCATGGAATTCTATACTATAGATGGGTCGCCATAATATTGTAGAAAAGAAAACCGACAATTTTTCGCAATTGAAAACTAATTTATTTTAATTCAAAATTTTAGTAAGTGCATATTAAAATAATTTAGGTACTTCTGAGGCAAGCAAATAACTAACTTTTCACAGCAAATATCCAAGTAAGAAATCTGTGTTTACTTTCTTTATTAAAATTTTTTGAGATTATAAAGAATTTTGCTAAGAAATTGTTGATATTGCACAGCATTTGAATATTTTATTTTATTTTTTCTTAAATCCTCTCTGTATCTTAATACTTTGAAAAAGTATGTATTTCCCGTCAGTCGACAAACAACTACTCCAGGGCGATTGGTAAATAAATTACTGAACGGATAAGTCAAATAAAAAAATAAAATAGAATTGGTCAGTCGAGAACAAAAGCAAGTTAAATAACACACACACATACACACATACGCCTAGTTTAAAAGAAAAAATACCGAAAAACTCAACGAATAAATAAATCACTGCACAAACGTACACAAACGAATAAGCAAACAAATGAGCATACAAGCTGCAAATAGACTCAGAGCAATCAAGGACCAACTGCCTGCATGCTTACATATATACATATGTATTAGGGTGGATAAATTTTTTATTATTTTATTACATGGCTTTTAACAGATTCGGATACTGCATACAATTCTAAGAAAAAAGTCCCCAAATTTTAAAAGAAGCTATCTTTAGTTGATACGAAGTTAAAGTGAGGGTTAATACTAACGTAAATATCGGGTATTCTTTTACTAAAATATTGTTGGAATGAAATTCTTATTTCAATCTGGTACATAATTTCATAACACTTCAACTATGTATTTTTTTAATGATATCCGGCATATATCCGCCGCGGCTATGGGTTACATGGTCCATTCGATTAGTCCAATTGTTGAAATCTAAATGTATGCCTTATCAGTAAACATGCAGTGCAAACGATGGTCATTTGGCTTCGGTTCTTGTACGAGCTGTATTTTATAGGTGCGCAAGTCAAGGCTCTTAAGTAAAATTTTCCACGTAGATGAAGAACAAAGGCATATTGAGAACGACGAGGAATTGTCATTTCGGCACCTTCTTCAACACTTCGCTCTATGAACTTCGCGAACGCATTAATTTTGTTTAAGTAAAATTCTGCAATCTAGCAGTGTTGTTCTGGCGCTAAACTTTCCGCGAAACCTAATGAGCAGAAATCTAAACACAGTTTGCCATTCTCAATTGCCAAGCCATAGTTATTGATATCGATACATCTAGCGTAACTAAAAAAACACCCAATAAAATAAATACTTTTGTTTTTTATACAAGCTTGTTATTGAATATTTTAATACGAAGAATTAATTCTTATTTCTATTTTTAATTTAAAGAGCCCCACGATGGCGTTATAAAGCAAATTATTGCAATAGGAAAAGTGGCTGTATATATATTTTTTTAGTATTATAATTAAAACCAAGTTACAAATTAAAAACAATTAAATTTTACAATATTTCAAAAATTTATTTTTAATAGGTTTTTAATTTTCTTACAAATAAATTTTACAATATTTCAAAAATTTATTTTTAATAGGTTTTTAATTTTCTTACAAATAAATTTTACAACATTTCAAAAATTTATTTTTAATAGGTTTTTAGTTTTCGTACAATTAAATTTTACAATATTTCAAAAATTTATTTTTAATAGGTTTTTAATTTTCTTACAATATTTCAAAAATTTATTTTCAAGAGATTTTTTCTAATCATTAATTTTGCTCACAGTTAACTACGTATTTACCTTTATTTGGTTTTAGAACGCTTTTACGTGCAACTGGGGCTATATTTTTTTCCACTTTCCATTTTCTATGTCATAACTCGCTCTCTATTTTTTATTAATTAAAAGTAGCTTTTTTCAAAATTTGTCGAGCCAGAAATGGACTCCGAAGCTATGCTCCAATAGACTTTTTTCTTAGAGTTTAATGTAGAATCCGATCCTGCAAGGAACATTGTCGATGAAAATTGTTCCATACAAATTTACCCACCCTAATGCGCACATATGCATACGAACACAAATGCATGTGCAGTGAAAATAAACCCTGCAGAAAGAACGAAAAGGCTAGCGAAAAAAAATTCAGGTGCAACAGAAGCAAGAATTCGGCAATTGCCAACCATTTCATTATTCCTAGCGAGAGTTACGAAATCTACCTTGGAAGAGCTACAACTTGCGGCTTTTACGGAAATTTAATGAAAAAAATTGAACTTATATTTACTAGCTATTGGAATTTAATTAATCACAATTTAAAAAAAAAAACAACATTCAACTAAAGATTTTTTTTCCTGTGCGAAGGATTTTTAGATCACCTGAACGCAGGAAATGAAATGAACCGGATACAAGACAAACCCTGGAGCATCTGCTATGGTACTGTCCGACTCTCTATGGACTCTAGACTATGCCAACTTGCTACTCTCAGTTTTCAAAGACTAGAATGTATATCTGAACTGGAGCTTGAGCGGTTCCTTAAATTCGCGAATAGTACACGCAGCTTGAGTGACGCATTTTTCACTAAAATAGGACACTGATCCGGTATCGCTATGGACCAAAATGATCTCTGCGTGGCTTCGGCCATTCAGAATAACCTGAGCTACTCTGAGCGACACACATCTTCCCACCTACGCTATAATATAGGATTTATAGTTTAGTATACATATAAAAATAAAGTTTAAAATTGGTTTGAATCTAGAGAAAATGATTGTAGAGCTTTTACTTGAGATTTGTAAAAGGATGCAATAAGTCACAAATGACACTTCTTAGAACATCGTCGTGAAAAATTTACCCGTTTCTTATAAAGAAAAGAGATGGAACTCCAATGCGTCAAAGTCCTAAACTCACTAGAAGCGGACCAGTTGGCAGCACATATTTTCAAATAGTACCTACCTTAGAAACCATTTTATGTTTCTTTAGAAAGGACAACATTAGCTTGACCAGGTAGGTAGGTAGGTGAGATGCCTACAGTACTACTAAGTGCCAGTAGCACTAAAGTGGAGTTTTGATAACATAATGAGACCTCCAACAGGCAAATAAAGACGACTACACCAGCCCCAAAAGCTTTAGACCAATCAGCATGACCTCTTTCGCTGAAGGCTCACCCTCTGTCTCTATTTCAGCATGCCTATCAGAGTGGAAAATCCTGCGAGTCGGCACTGCAAAACCTTGTTGCTAGGGTAGAGCTGGCCATCGACAGGAGGGACTACGCTATGGGTATCTTTTTAGACATAGAGGGGGCGTTTGATAATGCCACTTTTGATAGTATGTGTAACTCTGCTAGTAGGTACGGCGTAGACCGGGTGCTAGTAAATTGGATTCGTTCGATGCTGCCCCAAAGAATCGTTTCGGTGCGAGCAGAGGAAGATCTGCTGGTGTCATCTGGGGTTAACAGAGGCTGCCCCCAAGGCGGTGTGCTGTCTCCATTGCTCTGGTGCATGGTAATCGATCCTCTGCTCACCACCTTAAACGATTCGGGAGTCTACGCACAAGCATATGCGGACGATGTTGCTTGTTCGGTAACAGGCTCTTCGCTTATGAACATCTGCAGGAAAGTGCAGAAAACTCTGGATCGGATTGACACTTGGTGCTGTGCGAACGGGCTGTCGGCAAATCCCGCCAAGACTGGTATTGTCCTCTTTACCAGAAGGAGGAAGCTTGACGGACTCGTTCTGCCAAGGCTAAAAGGAGTCGCAATCCAGCTATCCAAGGAAATTAAATATCTAGGAGTAATCCTCGATAGTAAGCTCCTATGGAAATCACACGTTGAGACAAAGGCATCCAAAGCGCTGACAGCTTTCTGGCAGTGCAAAGGTGTCTTTGGGAAAACGTGGGGTCTCTCTCCTAGCAAGGACCTATGGATCTACACGGCTATGATAAGACCCATTATCACCTATGCATCAGTGGTCTGGATGAGTAGACTATCCCTAGTGGGAGTCAGGAGGACCTTATCGAGACTACAACGCACTGTGGCCATCTGTTGCACCGGAGCTTTTCCGCCTACTTCAGGCCCGGCACTAGATGCTCTGATTGGTTTACCACCACTTGATGCTTTCATCCGAGAAGAGGCCCTGAAGGCCATTTGCAGGCTGAAACACAGTGGGAACTGGTACGGCCCTTGTCCGGCATTGGAACACAGAGAAGGCATGGACATCGATCCAACGATTCTCTCCATGCCCCTTGACTCAATGCCATCAAGAGTCGTACTTGAAAAGAGATACAGTGTAGTGCTACCAGAGGCTCAGTTGTGGGGAGACTCAGAAAATGAGCCCGGCAAACACTGTTTTCGCATTTTTACGGATGGCTCCAGGACCGAGCATGGATCCGGCTCTGGGGTTTACGTGGAATCCAGCGGGACAAAATTGCACTTTGCTCTTGGAATGCATGCATCTGTGTTTCAAGCGGAGGTGTATGCAGTTCAAGAAGCGATGAACTTTGTTGTGTCACGGCCACGGTTAGCAAATGGGTAACTACTACCCACAAGCGAGCTTGGCAGGCTGAGAGAGGCTGCAGATGGACAAAACTGATCTTACCTGTCATGTCCGATCGACTGTCGCAAACCCTTCTGTCATTAAGCAGAGGGGAGTGCAGACGGCTGGTTGGACTAATGACGGGCCATTTTCTGTGGGCAAAGCACATGGAAAGGTTGGGCATCTCAGACAGTGTACTCTGCCCAGCTTGTGAAGAGGAGGATGAGACGGCGGACCACTTCCTGTGTGTCTGCCCCGCCTTCGCCCGAATCAGGTTTGAGGTCTTTGGCACTGATGTGTTAAGAAGCGACCATCTTGGCTCCTTGGCACCACAAGATCTACTCAGATTTCTTCGGAGATCGGGAGCGGGTAGATTTAAAGAAAATTAAAAGGGAATCCAAGTGTAGTACAATGGACTCAATTAATGTCTGAGTGCTGCCCTTGCTAGTTGTCCCGACAAAAAAAAAAAAAAATGCCAAATATCTACAGCCAGCCAGATGGGTGCTCAACAGTCTTCTGCAATGGGGGTTAAATGGTAAACCTAGATTTTTCGCGTGTGAGCCGATCGATCAATGTACGGTAAATAAAAAGAGTTTGGAAATTGAATGGCGTGGAATTTCTTGGACTTTCTGAGTCCTCTGTCTATTGTTTGACTAGAGTCACAGAGCATTTACGTACTTCAGAGTAGAAAAGCGTATTTGAAATATTTTTTAGTATGGCAAAGTATGGTAAAAAAACTAAATCTTTCGTATGATAATGACAAAAGAACCTAAAATATGCAAGTTGGAGATTGAACGCCATATGATAGAAAAAGTAATGTAATTTAAATATTTGGGTGCAGATGTATGTAGTAATCGAGATATAATAACAGTGGTGCTAGGGAAATGCGCAAACGGCGCACGGATATCAGGGTGCCTGCAAGAGATCGTATGGAAAAACAAATACATGAACATGGAAAATAAAACACGAATCTATAAAACAAAGGTCGATATTGACTTATGGAGCAGAAGCTCGGGTAGAAAACATGAAAACGAAACAACTTCTGCGGGCTACTGAAATGCATGCCCTTAGGGTCATAGCTGGGAAAACTAGACTAGATCATATAAGAAACGAGTAGATAAGAACGCAGACAGGGGTGACCGACATTGTAAAATTCATAAGAGCCAGAGGACGGGCATGGAACGAACAAGTGACACGAGCTCCTAGCAATCGGTTGATAAAAATAGCTCGAGATGGGATATCAGAAGGAAGAAGACGACTAGGAAGACCAAACGATGGGCAGAAAGTTGGATATCTACATCAGCAGAAAATCAACCACAACAATGATATGAAATGTATGCATTAAATTGTACAGGAATGTACAACAATTTATGTGTAATATTCCTAAATATTAAAATGTATTTATCTATCAATGTATATATGTAAACTTTAATGTGTAAATATGTATGTATCCTAATTTTTGTGTAAAGAAAAACAGGCAAAGCCTATAATAAAAGATAAAGAAAAAGAAGAAGTAAAGGGGTTTTACGATGAAATTTTAGAAAGCAAATTTTTTTTCCAGAGAGCGTGAAATATACACCTCAATATTTAGTTCATTGTTTTCCAAATTAGTGACGAGTAATTCAGAAAATTTTAAATATTCTGAATAGACTTGCAAATATACTTTAAAATAAATTCTAGAGGGTGTTTATTACATTTTTTCCTTTGGTGGACAATTTTTTTCTTCCGTATAACGAATGCTCAACATTTTTTTTTTGTCATTTGACTGAAACTAAGAAACACTTTTTCATTAAAAACTAACAAATATCAATGCGACTTTTAAGTAATTTAGAACTGACACAATACTAGAGCGAAATGAGCTACAAAACTGCATACATTGAAGTTTTCTCAAAGTTGCGACTAAAAAGTTTGAAGGTTGAAGCTTGGATTTATACTTTTTGAGAAAAAAAAAATAATAAAAAATATAATATATAAATAGCCACTTTATAATATGTTACACTTCTATTATTGTGAGAGACGCTGCATGTACTCTAAAATTCATTCGCAAATATTTTAAAGTATATTTCATGTCTTTTGAAATTTCTGAACTGTGAATGCCAACAAAAAATCAAGAAATTTACTTTCGTTGAAATATATTTGACTTTTTCTAAAGTACAATTAATTATTTTGAAATGTATAGACTGTTGAAAAAGCTGCAATGAATTTCTCTGCTGGGAAGTATTCGCCCACCATACAACAGCAGAAAAATCATAGGGGAGGGCAAAAAATCAGCGGCCCATATGGAGCATTGCGACTTATAAGTACATATATCTATCTATAAGCTTTTTATAAAAAACAAGTACAAATATATATTTGTAGGATATGCGAGACAAGAGCTCAAATATCCATACATACATGCACGTATGCAAGCAAGCTTACCAGCAAGAACGTAAAGAAAGTGAGTTGCAGTAGTCGCATCAATTATTGCACATTTCGAATGCAAAAGCGCAATTCAAATAAATACAAGCAACTACATCAACACATGGCTCATATGGTTATGTAAAATTTAAAAATACTCCCAAAAGGAACAAATCGTTAGATGCATACACACATGCATGTGTACAAATGTTCAAAGTGAAAGGTATTTAGTTGAAAGCAATATGCAAGGATTAGCTTTGCATTTGGTATGGTCAAGTGCAGCTGTTAGCATTTCGGTTCTTTGGCAAGGAGAATAAAAGAAAAATATATTTTAATATCAACGAAAAACTGCATATGTAAGCCTGCATGTGTAATCTAAGAGCCAGGAGAAAACACAAATAACACAGTTTTTACTTGTGGCTAACTTTTAAATAAGAATTATCAAATATTTTGTTTTGCGATCCTCTTAGACACTGCAACAAGTGAAATATGAATTATTTTTCTTGTCAAATGATATGTGAGATTAAAGCTTTGCAGTTTTGTTAAATTCATGGCTTCATATACAGGACAAGTCAATATAATTAGCAGGGAGTTTAGCCTATCTATGCACTCCAGCACCAGCGAGGATTTTACATGAAAAGATGCAGAGCTTTGACTGGCACTTGAATGACACTTAGGTAGAGTATTTTTCGGCGCAATGCTTGATAGCATACACCTCTCCACTTGAAACATGCTGAGAGCTCTGCGCCCTTTCGCTATATTCGAAATATTAGTTAGCCGATTCAGGTCACTGGCCTCGAGATGCAGCTCAAAAGCGAAGGTACACTAATTTGTCTTATTGTACAGGCCAATCCTGAACCTTTTGATACATTTTATAAGTACAGATATGTATTCTTACATATGGGGCAAAAGACGTGAAGTGTACACGCCGGAAGACTCCAACAATTCGATTTTCATAAAATTTGAAAAAGATAAGCCGCCACATAAAAAGGGGTAGCAGTAAATATTAAGTGGTTGCCGGGATATAATAGTTTAAAATGTTTAAGTGTTTTGTGCAAGCATTTTTCCCTTTCAATTTCAGATTAAATAAATGCCGATTTAAGAGAAAACTTAATAAATGTTTTTTATGCGATTTTGGCCATGCATTCTGATACAAATATAATATATACATTTTTCAAAAATTTTATTTACAAATTCTTTTAACAGTTCGTCATTTTTTTCTTTGTTAAGTATGCTCAAATGAAAGCTTGGAATTTTTCCTCTAAAATACGCATAACGTTTTATGGGGACAAAATTCTATGTATGTAAATGGTTTTTCCATTCTTCCCGATTAAAAAACTTTTCGAAATTTTTTTTCCACTCTTCGCAAATATTGATTTTTTTCGTTCTCAACAAAAGTTTAAATTTTTTAAAATTTTAAAAATGTTTCCAACCTTCAGCAATATTGATTTTTTTTTTAATAAAAATAGATAGATATAGATTTTTCTGCAAAATTATATACAATTTTTTATGGAAAACCAAAATTTCATTCATACGATTTCTTCTATAAGGGAGAATGGGGAGTTGTGAGACGGGTTTTGTTTTTGGACCCGTATTACTCAAAATCTTAATATTCTGCATATGTCAACGATGGAATCTTTAGTCAATGAATATTGGAAGCTATTGGTATGGCCTATTTAACAAAACTACAATTTTCCTTAAAATTAAAATTGTATATAATAATATAACATATAATACAAAATACAAAAATGTGGGGAGTTGTGAGACGCCCTGGTTTAAATCAATAAAAATTACTTATTTTAGTTGTTAGTTCTTTATTAAGATGAAAAATAAAAAAGAAAAGACAATTGTTATAAAAAAGTATATAAAAAATGCAATGCCATCAATCTGATGACTCGAGGTGAGAACATGTGTAATAACCAGTTCGTAAATTGGCACACTTTAGGTGCACAGCTCGATACTTTGCAATGAATGGAGTTGTTTCTGCTTAACTTTTTCGGCATTGCACCTTTGCAGATGATGCAAAAATCTTCTTCTTCTTCAAATTCTGATGAACTTGAAATTATTGCTGCTGAAAGATGCGTTAAAACGTCGAAAAAAACGGTGTCTCACAACTTCCCACATTTGTTGTCTTACAACTCCCCAAATCGCTGTTTTTATAAATGGCCGCGTAGTCATAAACACATCGAACGTTCATGCCCAAGTGAATGTGTAAATTCAAAGCTAATAGTACAATTAATAATTTGTATATATTAACATTTGCAATTTGCTTCAACAACTGATCGAATGTATCGGGAAAGAAAAGATGAAAAAAACTTACCGAGAAATTCCGAAACACAGTAACTGGAGAGACGCGTCGAATGCGTGTAAATATGACCAATGCTAGGTGAAAAGTGAGATCGCATCGAGAACACTTGTTGACACTTAAAATCGAATGTAAACAAATGAATAATGCCGAAAGGTAACAATGTCTCACAACTCCCTGTGTCTCACAACTCCCCATTTTCCCTACTTAAAAGGTATGCAGAATTGGGTTAAAACTCTTTTTTCAAATGTTTTTATAGTTTTAAAAAATTTCGACATTAAAAATGTATTTCCTTTTGATTTTGCTCAAATAAAAGGCTGCAACTTTTTCTTTAAACTTATAGCTAACTTTTTACGGACCGATAAATCTTCATCTATAGAATTTTTGTAATATAATTTTTTTCGATCAAAATTAAAGCAAAGCAATTCGAAAATTTTAGGTACATTTTTTTCTAATTCTTTTAAAACTTTGCTAAAAATTAGACTTATTTCATTTTTTTTTTAATTTGGAACTTTTCTTTTAAAATTAGAGCTAACTTTTTATGGACTGACAAAATTTTGCCTATAGAATTTCTAAACTTTTTTTCAATAAATATTATATTAAAAAAAATATTTTGTTAACTTTTCCTTCTAATTACTTTAAAATTTTGTTAACTCATCGACTTATAAGTTTTTTTTAATTTTGTCTGGAATAATTAAAACTTGGAACTTTGCCTTTAAAATAATAATATAACAAATCTTTTATGGAGTGACAAAATTTCATGCATTTAGGATCCTCACTTTCCAAGCAAAAAAATTGAGAAATTTTTTGTGCAAAAATTTTTTTGTAATCTTTTTAAATTTATTTTAACTTTATTATTTAATAATCTTTTTAAATTTATTTATACTTTATATTTTATTTTAAAATGATAGCTAACTTTCAAGTTTATAATGTTTTCCATACTTACGAATAAAAATTAAAGCAAATATTCCAAAAATTTTGGGTAATTGTTTTTTTTTAAGGGGTTATATACCTTGTGTTTTTCAAAAAAATCAAAATAAATTTTATTTCTTTATCGTAAAGTACAATCCCTTGAGAACATTTTCCAAAAATTTCATAGAGATCTGAGCAATAGATTGAAAGTTACAGCGTTTTAAATTGTGCGTCGTCACGTCCTGAGCGTACGGCCTCATGCGGCGCTTGAAACTTTAAACGCGATTATCTCAAAAACGTGTTTTTCCAAAAATGCTTTTGCGGTGGACGCGATTGCAAAAAAAGTATTTTATGTATACATTTTTATTTTGCAGATATGAATTTTTTAATGCCAATTTTAGGACTGTAGAAGTGGAGTTTTTTAAAAACATGTTCCTATTTTCACAAAAATCAAAATATTTAATATATTGATCGTTCACTAAGAAGATATAACCCTATACTAATGAAATCTTTTCGATTTTTTGATTTCAGTTGACTTGGTGGACTTGAATCGCGTCCACCGCAAGCCTCTTCCAAAAAAGGGTCTTGGGGGAAAACGCCATAACTCCGCCATTTTTAAATATTTTTACACAAACAAAGCCTTTTTTTTCTTTAAACATTGTAATATCCAATAATAAAAACTTTTATACAATAAAATTATTACTACATATCTTTAAAAAAAACCCAACTTTAATTTCACCGGACCACAAGGTATATAACCCCTTAATTCCGGCGTTTTTAAATCCTTTTTTGTTTTCTCAAATAAGAGTCTGGAAATTTTCATATAGCACGAAAACCAAATTTATATGGAAACCAAAATTTCATGCATAGCATTTTTTCTAAACTCATCGATAACAAATACAAATCGAACCGTTTCTTAGGGACCTACGGTTTCAAGCCGACTCCGAACGGCAGATATTTTTATGAGGAGCTTTTTCATGGCATAAATACACTCGGAGGTTTGCCATTGCCTGCCGATGGGCGACCACTATTAGAAAAATGATTTTTTTATTAATTTTGCTTTCACCGAGATTCGAACCAACGTTCTCTCTGTGAATTCCGAATGGTAATCACGCACCAACCAATTCGGCTACGGCGGCCGCGAAATAGTAACCACAAATAAAACACAACTATTCCAAAGTGATCTTGGAATTCTTGGTTTGTGAGGAATTTAATTGCATCACTGAACTAAATTTTCACCATAGCTGCTATTTTCTCTCCCATTGAGCTGCTTATTCAGCGATATCTCAACAGATTATTTACCGATTTAAACAAAACGTGTCTCTCTACCTCTCAGCGAACTTTTTAGCCTCCCCTCGTGTTCAAGCAATAGTGTCTCGCCAACAGGTTCACTAAAGTAAATATTAAATCACAGAGATTCACTCCCGTTTTGATTAAGACGGATGGTTTTCAGTATTGATTAAGCTTTCGCATATTTCAATCAATACTTATTCATATACCCAAATAGGCAGCCTATTAGAATTCGTGCCAATTTTCCAGCCACAACAGTAGCGAAGACAAATTACTGCGGCACATTTCTACAGTTGCGGATGAGATGACTCAACAAAAGACGTAAAGCGTTGATTAATGTCACAGCTGCCACTTGCAAACACTTAATGTGCCAGCTTTTAATAGACTCCAACTCAGCGTGAAAGGAATATTCTGCTAACCTTATGTGGAACCATGAATTAGTGGCATCTAGTTGACAAATATACTGCGCCTAGAAATATACATCCATCAACCGCTATTCATTACATCTTCCGCCATCAGCGGCCGCTGCTCGTCCCTTAAGTGGGATTTCAATAATGAATTATTCTTAAGCCTTCCATTGTATGGTGCTCAGTCGATTTTTGCTAAAAGGGAATTTGGAGACACTTAAAATTTCCATTCATATTTATTCAACTCTCTTTTGTGCTTCAACTCTCTATTAGGAATACCAATGTGCGCTGCTTATGGCATTGTTATCCCTGAGCACCATACAATTCAATACCAAAGTGGTAATAAATCAAGATTGATTGAGCCAAAGAAAATTGATGTATATATACAGGCGCTTTTAATATGCCTTCAATATAAGTAGTCATAAATTTTGCAATAACAAATTTCTATAAATAATTGCCTGACAGCCGAATTGGATGTCAAAACATATGAAGAGGTACAATTTTATTTATAAATCTTAGGCGCCTAAAAGCATGCTGCATATTACATTTTCATGCATATTGGCTTCTTATATGGGCATCTGTTGGAGGTGGGTAATATCAGGTAGCTTGCGAAAAGCAGCCGCCTAAAAGTATGCAATAAGCAATTGGGAGGTACACCTAAAACAGGTGCTTGTGTCTGCTTAACGCTCGCCAAATAAATCGTTTTGACTTTATACGCTTATGTAAATGAAAATTTATTTGCTAGAAAATATAAAGAAAACATAAATCCAGAGAGCAGCAAATCATAAGTGTAACCCGCTGTTGTCAGAAATAGGCATATGTTTAAAGAAAGGTCTGCTATTAGGCGCGCGAGTTAAAGCACAAATATCATTTGCATCTCGAATAAGTAATATATGATATAATTTATTTCTATTTTACTATTTGTCGTCAAATAAAAAAATTACAAAATCCCCACATGCAAATATGAGTGTATACAATTAGGCGCGTGTTACGAAAAGTTGATAAAACAAATTTTTTAGCATATTTGCAATTACATATTTAGTATGTTTGTATGCACTTATGTGCATGTATTAAAAAATAGGTCACACCAACATCCGACTGCTCGAAAATTTTTCAATTATTCCTAAAAAACGCGCGCTCGCTTAAAAATGTTAGCATAAATATAGGCGCACTGAAATTGTGACTGGTTTTACTTTTGCCTTTTTTTGGCAGCAATTGTTATTATTTTTTGTTGCTGCGTTTTGCTTTCCTCTTTGTTTCTGTTTTCTGCTCTTGTTTTATTTTTTATCAACATGGCAATAAATAACTCTGTGCAAGCAGCCATAAAAATGTCGCTGTTTGCAAAATATATAATATATTTTTGCAGTGAAGCGATAAAATATGAGGCGAGTGAAATGTGGCTTTTGACACTTGCAAATTACGAAAATGATGTTTGCAGTGGAATGAGCTGCACAAATTTCCAGCGAAAATCTATAATTTATGGCATATTTTATGCGTCAAAATGTCAATTATTTTTGAATATAAATATTTAAAATTTTATTTTTGCAATTCGATAACACTTAACTGTTGAGAGATTTTAGAATTACAATAGAATAAAAAACGCTTGTCATATTATGTACAAGGTGGCGCAAAATTAAGCATACCATTCGGTTTTTGAATATTTTTTTACTAAACACAAAATGTATTGTGAGTGAAGTACCTAAGCCTTTGTTTTGAACTCTACGCACGCCTTTGCAAGTCTATTTCTATACTGCAGCTGTCAAAGTTCACAAGTGACAAATAGGATGGACGTACGACGTCATTTGAAAAGCGTATAAATCTTGCTGTAGGTAGATTAGTTTAGCGCCACCTTGTATTTATGAGCTGATGATAGTGATATTTATCTGGGTGTGTACAGACATTTCGTTCGGCCTGCAAACGCAATCAAAATCTCTAAGTTGTGATAAAAATTTAATTAAAAACCAATTTAAAAACTAAATTAAACTCGAAAATACTAAAGCGGCGCATATGGCCCCAATACACTGAAGATGAGCTTCTCATCTACACTCTGCACTTTGTGTCGATAGATTTTCCCACAAATGGCAGGGACTTACTGAACGATGTTAGAATGCCTCAGTAAAAGTAGTATAATAAAATTGGAGCCTCTCATTTTTGTGTGAGCCTCTTTAAATGAAATATATCCTGGCATTTACTCTAAGCTGCATTGAAGTTACCTGCGTGGTAGTTTTATCGATTTGCGTATTTAAACAGCCTAAGTGTAGTGCATAGTAAGCCGAGGATTACTTCTGTTCGTTCAGGTAAAAGAATTTTAATTTTTCTAAAGTTCAAATGTGTGCGTTTTTGTGAAAACTGGAAGCTTCCCAACTATTTCGCCGCATTATGTTTCGCTTAACTTCTAGATATTGAAGTCAGCCGTCACAGGCTTCAGCTCCTCAATCATGCAGTGAGAATAATTTTCTCCTATAGACACAATATAATCTAAATAGATGGTAACTAATGCTACCCACAGACGGAAGACAAATCGAACCAATCGTTTGAAACTCACTTCTCCCCACACGCCTGAATTTATTGACGACGTTAGTTTCACGCTGTTCGTTGCTGAGTGAACATGGAATGCGGAAAAAAAAATGATTGCCATCATGTCTGGTGTTTATTTGTGCTTGAAAAGAATGGGGAAGTGGAAGATATTTTTTTCACACTTTTTATACTAGCGTTTTTGTCAACTTCTTAATATTTTCCTAATATAATTTACCACGATTTTAGCTTTTAGTCAAGTCAATACTTGCGTATTCAGAAACTGATGACTTAAATGAACCGTACAATTGTTCGCTTGATCTCAATCCGTGGAGGCATTTTGCTGGAATTTATGTATATATTTTTTTATGTACCCAATATTGCAAAGATTTGAATGTGTTTTTTTTTTCTTTTTATTTTACTAAAAAAATTTGTTTATAAAAATATAGTTCATTCTCCTACAAAGACCATCAAATCAAAGTTTTTAACTTTATAAAGATCTAAAAGAAAGAAAAAAAAATAAAAAAAAAATGCATCAAAATTTCACGCCTTTCACTTTTTATCATCACCATTGTTAGCTCAATAACCCGGTCCCAGGTTTTAGCGAGCTATACCATTTGTCTACAGTTCGATTTATCTCTCGCTGAGGATCTCCAATAGCTCAGCGTCCTGATCTACGCCATCCAACCATTGGAGTTTTGGTCTACCTTTGCCTCTATTTCTTCTGCCCTAACCAGTTTTATAACCCATGAAAAATAATAAAGTGCCAATTCGAAGTGGCGCGCAAATAACATAGATTTTTTACAATTTTTTTTCGCCATTACTTTAATCCATTCTTACCACACTACAAATGCTTGAAATTTTTTATGGAAGGAAATGTTTCACACCGTAAAAAAAAAATTATTAAAAATCAATGCGAACTTTGAGCCACTTTAAACTTGCACATTAAAATTGAGTGTTCTATAAAACTGCGTACCCAGAATTTTTTTAAAACTTAAAAACGGACTAGAAGTTGAAGATGAAAATTTAGTAAGTTTTTTTTAATTCATAAATACTTTTCGAAAATCTTAGAATATCCCTAGTCGGTGTAGTTTAGACTAGTTAAGGTCTGACAGATGCATCTAAAGAAAATTTGGAGTTAGCATTACTTAGAAATTATAACAAAGGACAAGATATTTAATTTTTAGTTTAACGAAGGCAGGACAGCTGAGGAATAGATGCTGAATTGGTGTCGTCACCTCATCTTTCTCTATGCAAATCCCGCTTATAAAACATTTCTATCGTAAAAATATCTACTTTATGCTTTCTAAATTTTTCATTATTCTACTATTATTATTTAATTTATAAAGAATTTATCAAATAGAATGAAATGAAAATACATTTCAAAGAAATTTTTGAGCTAAAAATGGATTGGATAAGATAAAAGTATTTAAGCAGAATTGTCGCATAAGTTTGAAAAAACTCAAAATTTCCTTTTCTGTATTTCATTAAAAAATTGTATATTGTCGCATTAGTATGGATATTGCCAAATTTTGGTATCCAATTTTTTTTTTTTTTTAACACAAATATTTAACCGATATTAAGTTACATTTTACCGTATCGAATCTTGCTCTGAAGATTGCTTGCGAAAAGTGATGCTCTGAGGAAGCGAATTGGTGACATCGCGCCGCCAAATGCGAAATGAACGCAAGGACACCCGGAACGCGGTAAAGAGATACATTGAGAACGTACTACGAAAAAAAAAGATAGACTTCGAGACAGTGCAACAGAGCCAGGCCGCACAGGCAGACAGAGGCACAAGAAAACGAGCCTATAGAATGAAAACTGACTGGAAATATGGTGGACCCAGACGTAGGTGAATAGAATTGGTCCTTCATGAATGCCGTTCTGAGCCCTCGCGAAGTAATGCGGAAAGTAGCCCCGTAAGGGTGTCTCCTCAGAAGGAGAGAAGGGATTGTTCTAGTGGCGACACAACTCAATGCAGTAGACGACGGTCGCTGTAAATGCAAAGGCATTTTGGGAACCAACCACCAATCCACCAAAAGCAAAAAAAAATCTTCAATTATTTGAGAAATGTAATATAAAACTACAACAAAATGTATATACTTAATAAATTTAAAACTTCTTTCTATATTTTCCAGTTCGCATTCTTTGCCACAACTTCCCCAAAGCGCGCGCTGTTCCCATTTGTTTATCATCCAAAATTCTGCTGACGCCAAAAGCTCTAAATAAATGTTCCAACACACTCGCAAATTCACCCATTCACGCCATATGCGCATATATGTGTATGTTTATAAAAAGTACGTTTTGTAAGAGTTCCTCCGCTTAAGTACCTTGTGTGCATTTTCATTAGCCTCTAAACGTGCCCATTGAAATACTAAAAGGAAACCCTCATCCATAAAATGTATGTTTGCATAGGTGTATGTATGTATGTATCATATTATGATAAAATGGCCTTGCCTCCATATGGTTTACTAAAAAGTGCCCAAGAGGAAAAAATTTGGATACAGCGAAAAATTCTAGAAAATTTAGAAGTTTAAGAGGGACCGATGTATGAAATGAGAAAAAAATTATTATATAAAAATTAGAATCATATTGAAATTAAATGTAGTTTTTCAATTGTTTTCTAAAAAAAAAAATGCAATCAAAACACACTTGCAAGAAATTTTGATCTTTTCTGTATTTTATTTAAATTTTTCTATAAGGGTCATATATTGTATATAAATTTTCTGAAGTCAACTTAGAATCGGGAACTAATTATAAATACACTCGGAGGAGCGACCGGTGTAAGAAAAAATTTGTTCTATCATTTGGTTTTTCTTCTCATGAGATTCGAGCCTGGGCACCAACCCATTGGGGTTTGCGCCATAAAAAAGGAAAATAGATAACGCAAAACTATCGCAAAAAAAGCTGTAACGGGGTGTAATGCAACTGGTATAATCAAAACCTTATAAAGTAAGTGGAGTACGGGCAAGCATCATATGGGTCCTCTTCTCTCACCGCCTGGTAGGCAATGGGAATTTAAAATTTAGCATCCATTGGAAAAGTAAGAGGCTCTTTAAGGGAGATTTCTTGTATGAAAGGTGCAGTTCAGGTATTCAAGGGTCATTTAACGAACAACCGGTCTTATTGGGTTATTTATAAGAGCATTTAATATTTCCTAATTAAAATACTTTTGAAATGTACAGTCTAAGCCCGTCCTTCCTTCTACATCCTTCTACAATGAATGGAAGAAGGAATCTAGTAATAGATTCTCAATAAAATCTACGTAGGGTCCCACAGGTTTTTCTAGATTTTCTTAAATGCGATGAAAGCCCGAGTAATTAAGTCATTCTAGCAGACAAAGCCACAAGTAGCAGACTTCCTCAAAACATAATAGATATTTATCCAAAAAATGTAACAATTTATACCTCTTCTTCATTCATACAAGCGAATATATCATCTATTGCCCTTATGGAGCACTTCAGAATCAGTGAATTTTCCGGCAGGGTTCAGTGGCGTATTTGTTTGGCGGCAGCACTACCGCCACATTTGCGCGGCTGTCCTCACATTTGCGCGTAATTTACAGTGTTTAAGTATCATCGTTATTATGTGCATATTTAAGTAGTACTCTGTGCTTTCTAAGGCGCTATTGTGGTGTTTGCTGAAAGCAGAAATATTTATGTTTGTTAGTGTATTGAAACTCCGAGCAGTACTTGGCCTTCTGATTGGCAAATAATGAAATTGTTTTTTTTTTGTGTTTTTGTTTTTTGTAACGCAGCATTTATCAAACAATTATGAAGATAATGCGTTGAAATATTTATGATTTGTTAGATGTTCGAAATTTTTCAAATAAAAATCAAGATATTTATCGAGTTCATACGAGCTTTGTAATTTCTCAGTTTAAGTTTATTCTCTATGTACGTATATCATCATTTAGCGCTACAGCTCTGTGTGAGCTTTGGCCTGCTACACACAATGTCTCCATTTGGCCCGATCATTGGTTGTTTCCCTCCAATTAGTAATCTTGAGTCTCCTCATGTCGTCTCCTAAAGCCAACTTGATCTTGGTCTGCCTCTTGCTTTCGTTGCAAATGTTTTACTTTCAATTACTTTTCGTAGAGCTCTCGTGGGGTTCATTCTCATAGTATGGCCTAGCCATCTTAGTCTTTGTGCTTTGATAAACCGCACAACATTTTCTTCTCGTATAAGTTGGCCCAGTTCATGGTTCCTTCTTATACGCCACTCGCCGTTATCTTCGACTGCACTAAAGATTTGCCTCATAATTTTTCTCTGAAATACTTGGAGCTTGTTTTTGTCTTTTTCACTTATTATCCAAGACTCCGATCCGTAGCAAAGAACGGGTCGGACTATAGATTTATATATATATATTGTATATATATACAATATATATTTGTAATGACTCTTTAAATCTTAAAAAAGGACAATTGTTAGGTCGGTTATGTAGTTCAAAAAGTTCTGCCCATTTTTCGCATTTATTTTATCAGTGAAGTTAACATGGTAAAGATTATCCGATTTGAATAAAAATATGAGTCTCTTTGTTCATACGCTTTGTCTAGTTTGGAGGTCATTTCATAAGTCCTGGCCACCGTACCCTACCATTCGGTAAAGCACAGGTCCAAAACATTGGGCACGAAACAATAATTGATAGTAAAAGTTTTTTCCAACAGCGGTCGCTGCTCCGCAAACCTCCGAGTATGTTTCTGCCATGGAAAAACTTCTCACAAAAAATTACCTGCCGGAATTGGAGGCAGCATAGCACTGTAGGTCCTTTGTGGAAGAATATAAAGGCCCACACTACAAATTGGAGTACGAGCTGCGCCAAATACTTAAAAAAGGTGTAAGCATCAATTATATTGTTGTACACATCTTAAAACCAGTATTGTACCATCAAGAAAATGTTGCAAGTGCTTAAAGATGTAAAAATTTCTTGCTGTCTGGTCTGGATTATACAATTGAGGTTCGATCTCAGAGCTACTGATGTATCATTAAATAGCCCGAAGTTGTATTCTGGTCAATCACGTCCGTGAATTTGATCAGATGTTGAAAATAGAAGTCTGAGTTGAGTATTTGGCCCAATGAGAGCAGTTCGTAGTGAATAATTCCTAAACTTGGCAATCATTTGGGCCAGCTCACTGCGATGTGTGAACGGAAATTTATTGGACCGGTTTTTAAGAAGAGAATTGAAGAGTAAATAGGAAAGAGGTATACAGAGCTATTTCTTTGTAGCGCAACTGTTTATTTATTAACGTAGTAGTACCTTCTACATCAAACAAATAGTCAGCGCAAGTATTTGGGCCTCAGCAAACATGTAGCTATTGGATGTTACCATTTTAAAGTTCTAGACGACTTTCTGCACATACGAATCCACATTAACTGAAATAACACCATGCAACAATAAAAGTTATCTAGGAAAAATGTTTTGGCAATGGAAATTTTTCCAAGATAACAAAAAGAATTGATTTCTACGGGAATTTCTAACAAGTAATCCTATGTGCAGCGACTAAATTGAGTAGTAAAATCCAAAATCGCAGTTTTATTAATAATGCTTTTGATATTCTAGCCAATATTTCATTAGTATTCCAACACTATCTGACAACAATATTACCTGGAAGCGTACGAATAGTTTGACAACAGTTTCCGTAAGCAATAAAACTTCATAGTAACTTTAATTTCAGGTTAAATGGCTGTTCGAAGGATAAGAGGCCTCACTTGGACGTGAATACTAAATTAGTCCAGCATATTACCAGTTGTCGGAGTGGTACATACTGTTCTCGATGCCGATGGACAATCGGGTGTCTGTCGTTAGCTTCGGAAGGAAAGTATGATATTTTGATCCCATATAGAGATGAATGGTTAAGTCCAGAGAACCTATTAACGGGATATCAGCACACTTTCTACACTGACGGATCCAAAACCAGTGATGGAAGCGGATCTGGATGGTACTTAGACGAAGACACTAAGTACTTCTATGCCACAGGACAGATGGCCACAGTATTCCTTACGGAAGTCTATGCCATCTTGAATGTGGCGTACTGGCTAATTGAGAAAAAGTGGCGGGGCAACAGTATTGGAATTTATAGTGACAGTCACGCTGTACTGAAAGCCCTTGCTAACCCACGCTGCTCTTCGACGTTACAGTGTTGCAAAACATAACAAAGTTAGTCATATTTGGGTGCCTGGATATTGTGGTATTACAGGAAACGAGTTAACTAAAAAAAGAGACTCTGCAAATATGCCACTAGGCTCTGAACTCTTTCTAGGTGTCAATTCCGCATCGCTTCAACTATGGATTAACGACTTCATGAGGTACCTACAGAAGTCGTTGGTATGAGTTGAACTCGTGCAGAGTAGCCAAGTGCTCTATGAAAGAACCAAACAGGAAAACAGCGACATTTCTCCTAAAACTCAGCAGAAAGGGCCTGAGAGTGCTGGTGGGTGTAATGACAGGCCACAACGTCTGGTATGAAGGTAAGCATTTTTTAACTGCTAAAAAAACAAAAACACGGAAGTAAATCGCCCTTTTTAATTATATTCAAAATATAATACATTTTTTTATGAAGACTTTCCATATTAAATTTCCCAAAAAGTGGTATTTTTTGCAAAAGAGTATTCGATGTTGTTGAAACTTCGCACGTGGGCTAAATTCATGCTTAAAAAGTAGAAAATGAAATTATTTCTTATAGGAGCTATGGAGGAGCAAAAGTCAAAAAAGTCCCTAACGAAAGTTGCTAAAATCTTATATAAGTGAATGACCTGTCAATGTCTGATTCAACTTGCATAACTCGGCTGTAGTTGGCTAGGCTATACATCAGGCAGTATTCACGTGTGACTATCTTCTAATTTTTTCCAACAAAATATTTAAAAAATGGCTCCACTTCTACATTTTTAAAATTTCGCTTCATATTCCAAAAATATTTTCGTTCTGTAATCAATACAAATATTGAAAAGCTTCCAAATTAATAGGACTATGAATAAGTTCGTGCGGTTTTTTTCGAAATTTGAAACTTTATTGACGTAAAATGGTTACAAATTTAATATTCAAAGTATTGTCCATCGCTTACTACTACTTTTTCCCATCTTTCTGGCAATTCACGGATTCCCTTTGTGAAAAATTCGGTCGGTTTTGCCGCAATCCACGAATCGATCCATTTTTTGACTTCATCGTAATTACGGAAGTGCTGGTCAGCCAGGCCATGTTGCATCGATCGGAAGAGATAGTAATCGGATGGCGCAAGGTCTGGACTATACGGCGGGTGGGGTAGGACATCCCATTTGAGCGTTTCTAAGTATGTTTTGACCACTTGTGCAACATGTGGCCGAGCATTGTCATGTTGCAAAATAACTTTGTCGTGTCTATCGGCGTATTGCGGCCGTTTTTCTCGCAGTGCTCGGCTCAAACGCATCAATTGTCGTCGGTAGACATCCCCCGTAATCGTTTCATTCGGTTTCAGTAGCTCATAATACACAACACCCAGCTGGTCCCACCAGATACACAGCATAACCTTCAGGCCATGAATATTCTGCGCCGACGTCGATGTTGAAGCATGCCCAGGGTATCCATACGTTGCCCGACGTTTTGGATTGTCGTAATGGACCCACTTTTCATCGCCAGTCACAATTCGATGCAAAAAACCCTTTCTTTTGTGCCGTTGAAGCAGTTGTTCGCATGCCATAAAACGGCGTTCAACGTCTCTTGGCTTCAATTCATACGGCACCCAATGGCCTACCTTTCGGATCATTCCCATGGCTTTTAAACGTTTGGAAATGGTTGATTGATCAACTCCCAAAGTTTTTGCAACCTCTTCTTGCGTTTGAGCCGGATCTTGATCGAGCAATTCCTCCAATTCGGTATCCATGAACTTTGGCGGCGCACCCTCGCGTTCTTCGTCTTCCAAGCCAAAATCACCACTTTTAAAGCGTGCAAACCACTTCTGGCACGTTCGCTCAGCTAGAGCATGCTCACCATAAACTTCCACCAAGATACGATGACTTTCGGCTGCTTTTTTCTTCATATTAAAATAATGAAGAAGAATTCCCCGCAAAAACACATTATTTTGCACGAAATTCGACATTTTCAAGTGTGGTAAAAATATTGTTGTTTACGCTTCAAATAAAAAACTTATACTGACGTTTGTGCCTTACGACAGTAGCTCTCCAATGAATGTTTGGAAATGTGGATCGATGGAATAATAATCAAGTTACGCCATCTGTTGTAAAACCGCACGAACTTATTCATAGTCCTATTAAATAAAGACTTGAAGGCTTCAGAAGTAACGACCATT
The DNA here is from genome assembly GCF_027943255.1 of Anastrepha obliqua. Classification (NCBI taxonomy): domain Eukaryota; kingdom Metazoa; phylum Arthropoda; class Insecta; order Diptera; family Tephritidae; genus Anastrepha; species Anastrepha obliqua. The sequence goes on along the minus strand of NC_072893.1, from coordinate 64,005,819 downwards.
TACAAATAACTAACAAAAACCTGAACAAACAAAAACAAAAAAAAAAAAAAAAAAAAAAAAACAAATTAAAAAAAAAGTAGAAAAAAAAAACATTGTACGACTAGCGGTAGTATTGAAAGAGAAGAAATTGAGTTATACAAGGTGGCGCACAATAAATCATCATTAATTTTGTTTTTGAGTGAATTTGAATGAATTTGAGTGAATTTTTTTTTTTTAGTGATGGTCATTTTCATTTTGAAGCAAATTTTTTGAAGTAACGCTAAGGCAACTAAATAAATATAATTGGCGCGTACACCCCTTTAGGGTGTTTGGCCGAGCTTCTTCTCTTTCTTGTGGTATGCATCTTGATGTTGACAAACGAAGGGGCCTACAGTTTCAAGCCGACTACGAACGGCAGACATTTTTTATGAGGAAGAGGTTTGCCATTGCCTGCCGCTATTAGAAAAAAATATTTTTCTTAATTTTTTGGTGTTTCACCGAGACTCGATGCTACGTTTTCTCTGAATTTCGAATGGTAGTCACGCACCAACCCATTCGGCTACGACGGCCACCAAATTTTCTTAAATTGGTTAACTCGGAGAGACTGGCGAAACAGACTTAAATCGGAACCATTTTATGAGCATTTTTACATTACTCAATCATAGTGCAAAATTCACCATTATCATTCGAGTCGTAAAAGTTATTGGAAATAGTATTTTCAATCAGTTGCTCCTTCGTGCACGCAGTGGGCAACGAAGAGGGGATCGCCCCAATAGTAATATCGCGCATACCAATCGGCTAAGGTGGCTTCACACACACAATTTCTTGTGCTCTGAAAAATTTCTTCTATTCTCTCCATCGCATTAAAATTGGATCGAAATATAATACAAAGCACTTTCTTTTCATTTCCGTTTTCTCATCTACTGGAAGCGCCGTGATGCCACTTCAAAATAAGAAGCAACAAACACTTCTACTTGCACTAAACATAGATTTTTGAAATGTGATAAAAATCCAGTTTGTAAACAAAACCAACACGATGCAAAACTGAGCAATGAAGTGAGCTACTTTAAAAAACACTACAATAACAAAAACAAAAAACACATAAAATGAAGCGTTTGCTTTACTCAAAATAAGTAGAGCGAGTGGAATACTTTACAGCAAATTTCGAAGAAGAAAATGGCAATCAGAAGTGGAAATCTGTGCTAAACGAACTGCTCACTCGTACACTTAGGTGGCACTAACTTTCCAACGCTAGTTAAATGTACTTATACGCACACGTATTTTATTACAAATACACACGCAGCTATTTAATACTGAAAATGGAGCGGAACTGATTGAGTGGTTGGTAGATTACCCAAATAATTATTTTCCTGTCAATCTCCTCGTCAAGCGCAGTATTGAAAAAATGTGCAATTAAATTTTGTAGCTGCAATAGAAAGTGGCAGTTGCAGCAGAAGGAGAAAAGCGTGAAAGGAGAAAAGATGTTTCCGGCAAGGCAGCATTTTTAGTTGTAAGGGAAGTAGTGGTGCAAGTGGTATTTTATGTTGGCTTTCCAGAATATGGAAAAAAGATAAGAAAATTAAAAAAATATATTATGGATTAGCTTAGCGTCGGATATTCAGGTGAGGTGTTTATTCTTTTAAGGTCTGAAAGCGCACACTATTGCGGTGCTCCTAAACACAATAACGGAATCCCATGATTCGTCTCGGGATACAACTTTTAAATCGATAAAAAATTAGTATGCAGTTTGCTTCTTTATAAAAATTATAATAATCTTTAAAAAAAGGCGTTTGAAAGTTCAAGACAAACAGTATACACCAGCGAACCAGCTGAGGTATGGAAACATTTGAGTTCAACGGATGTCACCTTTCTAAGCGACGGAGAACAAATGCGACGTAGCAGACTGTGGTAACTTTAGCGCAGTCAAGTTGATAAATCATTCTTTCACGATTTGGGAGGGAGTACGAAATAATAGAGGGACGTGAGTTGATAGAAACCAGTAAAAACCAATGTGATTTCATGGCAGGCAAACCCCCAATTCACGCTATCCACACAATAAGAATACTTATAGGAAAGTATAGGGTATATAAAAGAAAATCCATATTTTATTTTTATAGATCAAGAAAAAGCATTCGACAGAGTTCCCTGTAAACTACGGAAGCGCCTAACGTGTTAACACAACTGTTACCATTAAACTTATACAAAAAAACAATCCCACATGCAGCACGGTGAGACTCAGAAATATAGCAAGCTGCACAACAAGATTGTACAGTCACAGCAACATTCTTCTACAGAGACCCTCACTGCTCAAAAACAAATCCCCGACCTCAACTTCAAGAAAGACTTCACGGTAGGTGACCTAGCAGAGATAGTGGCAGTTACTACCCCACTCATTACAATAAAAACATCTGTTGCGTAACACTACTATGCTTTAGCGGAAAGCAGGTGGAAGCAATTAACTGCATCCACCACAAAAAAATAAACATGGCCGTCGTACAACATCCATAAGATGAATTACCTGTTAAGATGCTCTCGCTCAAACATTTCACATATTACTGTAACTCTTATAGATCACCGGAAGATAGAGGATAATGCAGCCAGACTCAACCTTCCTTTCACCCCCATCTGCAGAAGCAGTCAGGTGAAGGGGGTGAGAGAAAGTCTTATTCACTATTTATGCAAATGTTCAGGCTTAACCAGAACCAGACTTCGCTCTTTCGTTAAACCTTTCCCACAGCAATGAAAATCTCAGGCATAGAGATAAACAATTTGGTGATATATCTGGGCCTCACGAAATGGATCTGACTTAAAAAAAAAAAATACGTCACACAAAACAGTGGCAATAAAACGGCGCTAGTCGATAATTAAGATTATTTAAGTACAAATACTGAAAAATAGCAACAAGCCTGTAAGCTAAACTGGCACAAAAAGTGCAAGAATACTACGTCAAAGAAATACAGGACATTTATGACAACGTAACTACAAAAGTTAGCGAAGTAGTTGGTAAAAGTGATGAGTTTGATGTAAAAGTAGGGGTACAAGAAGGTTACGCATTGAATCGTCTTTTACTTAACCTAGCCGTGTAGTACCAAATAACCGCCAACACTCAACGCGAGGCTCCTGCACGCAGATGACATTGTACTTAGCAAACGAAGATGCAGAAGATATTGAAGCCACACCAACCAGTGGCGGAATATACTCGGGTCGCCTGCGTTGAATCACAGCTGTTCAACATGACCGAACAGATCACCGATTCTGCTGGATGGCAGTCCACAAAACGCGGTCCCCCTGTTTAAGTACTTATACTTGGGCTCCATTGTATAAATTCTAGAGTAATCAATGACGACGTGCAGCATATGGTAAATTCAGCAAAATCCAGAAAATGGCTGTGCGTTTCACCCTATGGAGCCGAATGCTGGTCTCCAAAAAAGCTGCATGAAAGAAAACTTCAAACGGCAGCATAAATGAAAATGCTGAGTCAACATCGGTCACAAAACTGGACAAAGTACTATACCATACATTCGGGAAAGCCTTAAATCGCGCCGATTGAGCAAAAAATACAAGAGAATCGTCTTTGCTGATATGGTCATGTCCAGGGAAAGTCTGAATACAAAATGTCAAAGGAAGTTCTAGATATCCTCACGACCAAGAAAGCCAAGGCGAACCCAGCATATATGAACGAAGCAGTTGGAAAGCGACACGTAACGTGCGAATATAAACACCGAGACGAGCCAAGATTTAGCGATTGCGAATATCAATAAAAGAGAAAAATTTAGAGAATTAAAAAAACTATAATGTTTGTGAATTTTAAAGTAGCGGAAGCGTTAGTCGGATTTTGGACGAATCACCACATAAACCAACCAACCAACCAAGCCTTTTAAAACTTTATCCTTGAATATCTTTCAAAATTTCCAATAGTTATTTTTGGAAAAATATCTGTTAAGGACTAATATGCAGACTACCACATCATCGATGTGTCCATCAACCGCGGCCGCCATACCATAATGGGTAGGTGCGTGAACATTCGGAAGTTCTCGGGTTCAAAAATCCGAGCATTAAACACCAAATGATAGAAAACGACTTTTCTGATAGCAGTCGCCCTTCGGTGGGCAATGGTAAAGCTCCGATGATATTTCTGCCACGGAAAAGCTTTCCTTAAAAAACAACAAGCAAGTACAACTTACAGTGTTATGACCTCGTAGAAGGCTGAGAGCAAACTAAGTTGCCATTGCAGTCGGTTTTGGGGGGAAATTTGTATGAGGCAAACTACAGGTGTAATTAACCACTGCACCACAAAATCGCAAAAACCTTGTCAAAAATCGTATGGAAGTAAGAGGCAAAGACGAGGATTGCCATACTAATTTATGCTTCTCTATTTTCAATATTAATTTCTCTCTTCAATACTAATTTTTCTATTCACTCTAAGTTATATAATCACCCTATCGGAAAATTTTTCATTTTTGCGAACAGCATCGTATCAGTCATATTTGCCACTGTGAACTAGACAGCTGCAGTATAGAAATAGAAAATCAGGAGGTCAAAATAAAGATTTGTATCACTCGAATTAATTTTTTTTTTTTATATATCTAATCTTTCTAAATTTTCTACTAAATTTTGGAAGGAAAGACGTTCAGTTGATGGTCGGTATTATTACAGGACACAAGCCATGGGGTCAGCATATGATCACCATTGGAATCATTGAGAACCCGATGTGTCTGCCTTGCTTGCAGCATAGCACTTGGCGGATAGCACTAAGCACTTTCTCTGTGAGTGTCCTGCTTTTGCTAGAGCAAGGCTACGAGTTTTGGGTTCCGATGTCGTGAGAATAAGTAATATTCCCCTCTAAGCCTGGAGGATATTTACAAATTTAGGAGCCATGGCTCGCCTTGGTGCTATGGCTCGACCTATTCAATTCGACCTAATTTCAATTTCAATAGAAACATTGAGAAAAACCAATGATTAATTTATGCCGCCTTGGACACGTATTTACGTAATCTCTACCAATCTCTATGCCTACTTTACCTTTTAATGCAAGTTAGGAAAGTTTTATTGTGAAACAGTTGAAAAGTTTCCATCAGCCACTTAACCGTAATAATTTATAAGCTGGAACATATCAATTCAATTTTTGTTTTTCCAAAACAGCTCAAACAACACAGGCATTCAAGTTCATTAGCTACACCCGTTACGCATATGGGCTTACGGTTGTGCTCACGTCACTCCAACGCCCAGATACCATTCCGTAAGCAATAAATGTCAACAGACCTATTTATTTGCTAGCTAGAACCCCCAAAAACTTATTTCAACTTTATCCAACTTATTTATTTTTCATTTCCCATTCCACTGCTGCGAATTGGTTTTCGCCAAACGACAGCTGACGACAATCAAAGGCGCATTTGCGGCTTACGCATAATCTTCGCACTCAATTAACTCGCACCACTTGCACTTCGGTTGTTAAGAGCCAACAAGTTTTTGCGTGTTCCCTATATCACTTTCACTTCATCTTCTTTTTTCTGTTTTGAGTTGCGTTTTTGCCGAATTCGCAATCAATAAGCAAGAAAAGCGTTGACAAATAAATTACCTAAGCGTTGCCAACGCCCATACGCTGTGAGGAGTGGCAGCAGCGAAAAAAAAATTCTAATAAAATTGCCCTTTTTTTGCCTGTGTTTGCTAAGAATTGTTTACTTGTTTTCCTTCCCTGTTCCAGTTGTTTATTAAGCGACTTTATTTGTATTCAAGCACTTAAGTAATTAATTACTTTATTTATATTTCCATTTTTGCCAACAAGCTAAGCTTTGTTGGGTAAAATTTGGCTGGCAGATTTGCCTATCAGCGCCAATGCTGTTGAAGCTCATATTAAGAGTTTAAAATTTCCACTGATTGACAAATGGATTATGAATATTTCGTGCATTTTTTTTTCCAGTAAAAAAGTGGCAATAAGGCAAAGCAATGCTGCGCCTGTCACTTGAGGACGATTAATCAGGATAACTGAGTTCTGCGCATAAAAATTATCATTTTTTTTAGTTGCTGTGCAAGAGACTTATCGATTAAAGTATTTTTTGCTGTATTGTATTTTTATATTTGAAGTTTTTTTTAACCATGGTTGGAACTGCATATATAAAAGGTGGCTTTGATAACACCTCACATTAAGCCATAAATAAAAGTATAAAAAGTGTGGCGTGATGTTGTTCCACAAATGTAGGGACCTATATTTTTAAGTCGACTCCGAACGGCAGACGGTGTTTTAAAGAGTTTTCTCATGGCAGAAATAGATTCGGAAGTATGGCGTTACATGTCCGAAGATTTGAACCTTCATATGTTAGATATTAATAATCCCTCGCTCAATGGATAACGATATGCTAACTATGAAAGAAGTAGAGATACCAACCAGCTCGGGTAAGATAACAGCAACTACATCCAGTGGGTGGGCGCAAGGTGGATTCCTATCAGCCTTAATGTGGAGTTTAGAAGTAGATGAACTCTTGATTGAATTAGACAGCAACGGTTTATCATTCCAAGGCTATGCCGACGATCGACAGTCAAAATATGTAAGATAATCTATGTAAAATAATTCAACTAGGCTTAAGGCCAAAGGTGATGTGTCATTTTGGGGCTAAGCATAAGTCCAACGGCCTTCCTAAAGAAGAAACACTTCATAAAGAAAGGCAAACTCAAAAATTTTAAAACAACTTGGTTAGCTGAAATTGAGATAAAAGACAAAGGGAAGTAAAATTCTTGCGTATTACATTTAATCAAAAATTATTTGCAATGTCCAAATACTTGGCTAACTTGACATGGCGCGTTATTGGCGCGTACACTTCTGTTAGGTGCTTGGCCGAGCTCCTCCTCCTATTTGTGGTGTGCGTCTTGATGTTGTTCCACAAATGGAGGGACCTACAGTTTCAAGCCGACTCCGAACGGCAGATATTTTTATGAGAAGCTTTTTCATGGCAGAAATACCCTCGGAGGTTTGCCATTGCCTGCCGAGGGGCGACCGTTATTAAAAAAATGTTTTTATTAATTTTGCTTTCACCGAGATTCGAACCAACGATCTCTCTGTGAATTCCGAATGGTAATCACGCACCAACCCATTCGGCTACGGCGGCCGCCCAAAAGTCGGAATGGTTTTAGGAAATCTAGGGACCTAGGGATGCAACTGGAAAAAATTTACTGAACATCACAATGGGTTACTGTGGCAACTGAGCGAAAGCTTTTTCAGACCAACTTGTTTCATATATGGAGTCCTATGTTTGCAACAAAATTACTGACTGGCGATGAAGGTCAAGTTAGGTTTGGCAGCTGCATCGCACATAGGGACAGCGATGCCACTTAGACCACGAAACGGGTCCGTTGTGAGCCGCAAGGGCTGGGCTACATTTTCTTTTCTAGATTGGAACATCCTGAGCTTTGTACAAAGCGCAAAAGGTTGTTGATACCTAAAGTGTATAGTTCATCCATATTCATTGTGATGTGGTATCTTAAATATCGGTTTCTGATTCTGGCTAGAGCCGGGCATGTACAAAAAAGGTGCTGAATTGTTTCCAACTCCTCCTCATTTCCACAGCTATGACAGAAATCATGCATGTAAACGCCTAATCTTCTTGCGTGATTTTCCAAAAGACAATGTCCCGTGAATACTCAATTTTATAATATTCTGGCATAGACGTAAATTTAGCCTTGACCATGCTTGTCTAGCAATTTCACAGGTATTAGCGCTAACCCATCTTTGATTTACAGAATTTATTAGTGCGCTCATGGCAAGAAGCTTACAAGTTGCGAGAGGTACCCCCATAAAATTATTTCTATTTGGCAAACAGGCACCTTCTCTTGCAAGTTGGTCAGCTCTACACTTCCTTGGTACATCTCTGTGGCCTGGAACCCAGCATAAGATAATATAATATGATAGTATTTAGCCATCTCATTAAAAGTTTGGCGACAATGTAAGACACTGCTTGATGTTATTTGGAATACATCCAAAGCCCGTAGGGCAGCTTGGCTGGCTGATAGAATCCTGATATCTGTTTATGATATTCTGTTTATCTCTAACCATCTTAAGGCTTCATGAATACCGTTTATTTACGCTTGAAAAACATTAAAATGGGTCGGTAGTTTAAAGGATTCTCTGATAAAAAGCTCTTCGCAATATAAGGCTGATCCTATACCGCTATCCATTTTAGATCCGTCCGTGTAGATCTTAACGGGTGTATTGGGTGATGGATCTTCTTCAAGCCATTCCAGTCTAGAAGGGATTTTCACTGAGAAAATTCTTTCGAAGCAGGGAATAGGAGGATGATAATCACAATCACTGGGTATATCCGTATAAAAGTCCAAGATCGTTGAATGTCCCTGTGTGACAGTCTTCCATTGTGAGCGCACTCTGAGTCTTAATGCAGAACAAGTCGCTGAGTATTTGCAGAAGAGATCCACGGATGGCAGATGTAACATGGACTGGCGATTAATTTAATTTCTTATTTCGCAAAATAGCGCACTAATGCGCAAGCATTTCCATTGTGAAAAATAGTAAAATCAGCTTATACGAGTATAGCGTAAGTTTAGAGATGAAAGAGAAGATTGTACATGCAAGAAACAAAAACCAAACAATTAATGATATTCATACGTGCATTTACGGACGTTCAGCGAGTTTCTGTACAGTGAAAATTGAAGGTGAAGGGGAATGTTATGATTTTGCCCTGCCTTTTACAGCTGCTGCACCTGATTTTTGTTTATTCTTTTTTTCCTTCTTCTTCTTCTTCTAAGCTAACGCATGATTACGTTTTCATCCATCCCTCATCCTTCGCACTTCACCCTTCACTCTTCGCACAAGCGAACTAGTATTCGTACAGTAAGTCGCTGAAAAGTGGCTCATACATTTGAGTCATTTATAATCAGAAAACGTGCTTGGCATTTGAGAATTTCATTTTATGTGGCGTATATTTTTTCCCCTGCCATACGAAAACTTTATTTCATTTTTCACCTTGCTTTGGTTTCACTATAGTAGAAAAGCATCTGGGGAGTAACGATCGTTGCTGACGCTACAAAAATACTTCAAAATTAGCCGCCCATCCCTTTGCCATCTCTCACCACCAACCGTCAAATGGCTATGCTACTACACACATGCTACAAGAACAGCAATAACAGCCGTTAAACTACCAATGGTACTTGGGCTAGTAGCACATAAAAAACAATAACAACTTAAAGAGTACAACAATAAAACCTAACGAAGTTCTTTGTCATCGTCGCGTTGAATACTTCAATAATGATAAAATACTTCAGTTCATATGAGCCTGAGTTTCGGAACAACTCGTAAGGGGGTTAAGAGAGAAATAACTGAGCGCCAAAGGCCAACAACAAGGCAGTGCGCCACATGTTAAAGTTGTCAAAAGGGCAAGTTGGAATTTCTTTGTCAGCATATGGTCGCATGCATGTATGTGTGTGTGCCTTATGGATGCTTTGCAGCTGAATAATTTATTTTTATTTATTTGTTTCTCGTAAAATAGGTATACGGCGTAAACGTGTGTCGCATGCATACTTTTTCCATCGACATGCAAAAACCTGAAAAAAACATATTAGTGGCAAACGACAGGTTTACATGTTGATCCAATGCCAAAAAGCTGTCCCTTAGAACTTTTCGAATCCTCTTAATTACAAGAATGTGATTTTCTTTTGCTTTGGTTGTTTTTGTTTGCGTAAAGTTTGTCGCAAAGTTTTACCATAAAGTTTTTACCGTTTTTCTATAAATATTTTTTTTTTGTATCAAAGTTTTTATTCTTTTCACATTGTTGCTCTATTTAAAGTTCATTAGCTATAAGTTTTCGCAAAGTTTTGGTTCTTCAAATTTTTTTCCTTTACTTGCTTATTTTTGCTGGCTTTGTTGTCTTTGTCCCTATCGCATTCATGTTGGCTTAAAAGATTTGCTTATGTATTCTAAATACTCATTGAAGTGCAAGCGCTTGGATAAAGTGTTTAGAAAATTCCTTAATCTCCAGGCTTAAGAACTTGGTATTTGCGTTCCCCGAATAAACGTTTGGGCTTAGGCTACTAATGCAGGGGCAATTATGCAAAGTGGCATATGAATAGTTTAGTGCAAGCAGCCAACTCATAGTGACCACGGGGCAATGCAGGAATGAAGAATTTCAGTAGGAACCCTACAAAGAAATGCGCATTTTAGCGTATACACGAAAGCGTGAGGTTGAATTTTCACTAAAAATATTTTTTTTAATCAATTTCTTTATTCCGATACGTTTTTATAAACATTGAATAATATTTTTACTTAAAGCTACTTAATTCATTTAAGAGAAAAAACACTTATGGAACACACAAAAAGGTGCAACCATTTACTAATTTTATTATAAATAATAATTTAAACTAATTTATTATCAAATGAAGTGTTTTGTAGACTTTCTCTTGACTCTGGTGAAAGTTTCGAGTTTTGCAATTATTTCTGTGAGAAGAAATAGAAAGAGAAATACGGGTTTTCCGAGTAAGTTTTGTGACGTTTGGCGTCCTATGTGGAAGACTTAAGCCGTTTGCCAACACACTGATCGGGCCTTATCAGTGCGGCTTCAGAGGTGGTAAGTCCACCATCGACCAGATTTTCACATTACGCTAAAACCTGGAAAGGACCCATGAAAAGTAAGTCGACACCCATCATCTCTCCGTCGACTATAAAGCTGCGTTCGATAGCCCGATAAGGGATTGCCAGGGAAGCTCATACGGCCTTGCAGAATGACGTTGAGCAACACAACCAGCTCCGTCGAGGTAGGAAATAACCTCTCCGAGCCATTCAATACCGTTCGAGGTTTAAGACAAGGCGATCCACTGTCATGCAACCTCTTCAACTTCGTGATGGAAGGGGTGCTCCGAAAAGCAGGTGTTCATCCTAATGGCACTATTTTCTACAAATATGTCCAGCTCCTTGCGTACGCCGATGATATTGACATGATCGGCCGCTGTAAGCGAGATGTCACCGCTACGTTTTCTGCTATCGAAAAGGAATCATCACGAGTGGGTCTGGCGGTGAACGAGGGTAAAACGAAGTGTATGCTGTCTACAACGCGGAACACACGGCGTGTAGGAACGCACGTTATTGCGGACAACTATACCTTTGAAGTTGTGCCAGAATTTATTTACCTTGGCACCACCGTTAACAGCAACCACGATATCAGCCTGGAGATCAAACGGAGAATCACTCTTGCTAATAGGTGTTAGTATGGGCTAAGTAAGCAATTAAGTAGCTCTCGCATGACCAAACTGACACTTTACAAGACGCTCATCATACCCGTGTTGCTTTATGGCGCAGAGGCATGGGTAGTGTCACAAAGCGATGCAGCCGCTCTTGGGGTGTTCGATAGAAAAGTTCTTCGTAAGATCTTCGGTCCTGTGCGCGTTTCCGAAGACTACCGTTCAAGAATGAACCACGAGCTGTATAAGCTCTATGCCGACATTGACGTAGTTCAACGCATTGCGATCCAGCGCCTGCGCTGGCTAGGGCATGTCATGCGTATGGATGAAGAAGCTCCAGCAAAGAAGGTGTTCGAGGGCGAAGTCCAAGGGAGCTGACGCAGAGGAAGACCGTTGCTCCGGTGGATAGACCAGGTGGAGGAAACCCTATGCTCGCTTGGTGTACAGAATTGGAGAAGGCGCGCACGGAGCAGAGGCGCCTGAAGATAGCTAGTGAGGTCGGCCGTAACTTGGTAACGGGTTGTTATGGCCATCTAAGTAAGTATGTAAGGTTTGAGGGATGATCATATAAACCATGACCACCACGATACTGCCCAAAGGGCTTACAGGAACAGGTCGGAGCAAGCGCCGAGAGCTCTTGTTCCCAGTGGTACCAGATTTACCATAAGTATCCGATTAGACTCTGTAGCCAGGACTACTACCAGTTGAGCTTCCATACAGCTCTGGACTAATGGCCATACCCCAAATACCACAACAGCACACACAAACTAAAACTAATCAACTGAACGCCTAAAAATTCCTACGCCGTTTAAAAACTTTGAGCAAATCCAAGCTTCCAAAATCACGACTCTTCCCGACAAATGAAATATCCCGAATGTACTCATATGTCACACGGCCTTTGGGACTATTACCATTTTGAGACTACTTGCCACTTATTTAACACACACTCATTCAGTAGCCTCTTACACGCCAAATACCCCCATTCCACATCACGGCATACAAAGCCTCCTTCTCAACCTGAAGACAACACCACGCTATATGACTAACAGGTCAAGAGGAGGCGCACCCAACAACACCTGCAACGCATCCGTACTCACAGTACGGCATACAGGCATGCAGGCAAGCAGCATAATGCGCTGACACGCCAATAGCCATTAACGCGTTTTCGTACCACACAGCGGCCCCATAAGTGGCACAGGCCACAAACAGGCCCCGATATATGGTACGAACAGCACGTCGGCTAAGGCAAAATTTGCGCGTACACTCAGCTCTTGACTCTCGTTCTGTTTGAAGCTGTGTTTCTGGTAAGTCATCCAATGAAAATGTTGACAACCGAGGCCGCTAGGTACTCAAATAAACCAACTCACTTTGTAAGAAAGTCGAACCATAAATTCGAGGTTGATGGTAGTATTGATGATAAGTCTGGCAGAGGATTAACTTAAACAGCAACAACAAGAAGCGATGTCAAAGCCATTACAAATATATTCATACCAACCCTACTTAAAGTTTAAAATTTTACAGACGAATTTGCTTTGTCAAACGTACTGTACGTTTTTCGAGGATTTTTTGTGTATTTTTGTTTTTAAATCGTATAATTATTAATTTCTATGGACAATAAGACAAATCTCTTTTGTAGCTACAAATTGAGCCGGAGATAAGCTACAGTAGCCAGGCTGACTAAGACTTATGCTTAAGGACAGCTTTTTAAGTGAATTCACCAAAAACTTTGAACCATCACTAAAAATGGCATCACACTCGTTCACACTATAGTTGGTTCTACGTTACCGGAACGACCCGGATCTAAATTCGGCCGCAAACAATCACTCCAACAGCATTCCCCGGATATGTATCAGGAATGCTTATGCTGTTACTACAACAAAAACAACGTTTTTTTTTTAGAAAAATCCAAAAAGTGCTTTTAAATAGGGCATTTGAGGATTAGAATGCTCCAAAATATTGTCAGAAACTTCCACTGGCGGTTACCGAAAACACAAAAGCCATAAGTACCTACCTACCCGTATCCGAGGGGTTATAGAATATTATGGACATAAAGTGAGATACCTTGTAAAGGTGTATTCTTTATTAATCAAGGAAGTACTTACTTATCACTTACCGACGTGATCTAAAATAGGACTTCTTGGACTTCTTCAACAGAGATGCTGAAGAAGAAAGCTGATCATCAAAGCAGAAAGAAGGAATAATAGACAGAAAGTTCGCGTTCCCGAATTCATTTTCTGACTTCTGAATTTCCTAGTTGCATCCAAGAGTTTCTAAATAATTTTAAATAATTCCTGGAGTATTACTCTGGGCACCTATGGCGAGTCTAATTTGTGTATGCCACATCCGCTATGCATTAGTCGGAAATGGCTTTTCTAAACATTTCTCTAAACAAAATCCGACAGCATAGCAACATATTCGTTCATCATTTCTTACTTACGTTCGTAAGCTGCTGCTAAGCAAGGCACCAGCATAAATGCGATTTCTTTTATTTGTAGAATTTTCTATTCTAACTCGATCGATTATATTTTATGATTAAAATTTGTTAAAAATCAGATATAAGCTGCAAAAAACGCGTTAAATAGTACCTTACGAGAGCTCAGGTGAGTAAGTGCGTGAACGCCATGCATCTACAGAGAGAAAAAAAAAAGAAATCAAATAATAACAAACATCATCTCTAATATCCGCCATGAAATAGTCTACACTCAACAGTAGAACATCATCAAGGCTACACTACTCTTCATTATCAAACTTGATACTCTGTACGCTGGACGTTCGTAAGGAAAATCATCTTGAAAGGTGACGCTCATTTATGGTTTAGTGGCTTCGTAAGCAAGCTAAATTAATCTGGATCTAAAGGAAGGAAAATCCGTGCGCCAGTCATCAGATGCTCCCAAGCTCCGAATAACTCACTCTTTGGCATGGCTGGCCTTTATTCCTTTTATGATGCACGAAAGCTGCACTCACTGTGAAAAACGAGCGATATCTAAAATGATACAAAATTTTGTGTGTCCTGTGTTGGGTGTCATGGATTGCACAAATATGTGGTTTCAACAGCATGCCGCCACTTGCCATACGGTACAGAAAATACTGAATTTATGGCATGAGAAGCACGAGGTGCTCGTCATATCGCGTGGCTACGATATTCATTAGCGACTTAAGCCGTTCTTTCGTGCGACTTAAACCGTCCAACTATTTTCTGTGTGGCAACTATTTTCTTCTCTAGTCTGTGCATACCAGAGACGATTACCGCCCAGAAGTGAGCACTTCCTGAAATGAAGCTTCCTTTAAGTGTCGATGTTTTCTAAAAGTAGTTCACTAGGTTGTGCAATTTTTCCGAATTTAAAATAGAAAAACTTTGCCTTAACTCAGGCACAAAAGGCCATGAGGTCAAAGTGCAAACCTCATAAAGAATCTAATCTTGCCTTAAATTTGTTTTATTTAATTTTACAACTCAAGGGCTCTTAATGAAAAATCTTATAATCCTATATAGAGCAGTTTAGGTATATATTATACCTATATAAGGTTCACTAGCATAGGCATGAACTGCAAGTTGGACACCTTCTTAAGCAAAGTAATTGCAAATTATATCGTCTACAGTCTCTAAAATTGTGAATTTCTAAAATTGGATATTTTTTTTCTCCTTCTCTCCCTTCCCTTTCTTATTTGCTATTCGTATTCAATTGCACTAATAAGAATTACAATTTTTAAATACTCTTAAGTTTCTTATATAAATTTACATTTCAATCCCTGCATCTTAAATAGAATTAACTCATATAATTATTTCACCATCTAGTACAAATTTTTACTTTTATTTTTATTTTTTAAATTTGTACGAGCCAGACAAGCACACAGCACTACTCGTGTATGCCAAGTGCCAAAGGCTCTAAATAAGTTACATACTTTCAAGATACTTCCAACGCGTTGCGAATGCGAGCACTCGTACAAATTTTGCGCCGTATAATTTCTACATTTAATATGAATTTGTTATGTCGCTGTCGCTGTCACTGTAGTTGTTGCTGTCGCCAATATTACCAGCGGCATTGTTGACACAAGCACATACACGCAGCAAAGAAGCAGGCATGCAAACAAAAATGAACGGGTGCGCAACCCAAAGCGCCAAAGGCCTCTTTTCACGACTCGTTAACCACGCGACATAGCAACGCAATAACTACGGCTTCGGTTGCTTCTAACACTACTGCACCGTCTGCTCGCACATTAGAAGGACCTGCGACTATACCCTGCAGTCAAATCTGCCTGTTTGGAGTTGCTTTAACAACAGTTTTGCTTTGCAGTTGAAATAGTTCACCAGCTATATTTCCTTTTTTCAATGCTAGTACATTTTTTGAACTATAGAAGACCAGCATTTTCGACAATTCAATTGTTTCTTCTTTAATTTTAAATAAGTTTTGATTATTTTTGTATGAAAATATAGTTGATGCTCCTGCAAAAACTAAATAAATCCAAGTTCCAAACTTTGTAGATATTCAAAAGAATTTCAGGAAATGTTCATCAAAATTTCAAAAAGTGTATATCCAGATTAAGTTTTGACTTAAAAGCCTCTCGTGAGTTAGGGAATATGTCTAAATTTTTACAAAATTGTTTAGACTGCCTTAGACAATCTGTGAGCGGTTCATTACACCTAAAATTGGTATAGATGCTTTCCATTTCAATTCAACCGGGCTACTCGGGTCATGTTCTTCGATTTCGATGTAACTTAAATATGTTGCTCTCTGGTCAAAATAATGAGACACGTATTTTTTTGTTCGCCCGAAAAAAATTTTTTTCAAGAGTTATCGGCAATTTTGTTTTTTGCCTCAAACTCGATTTTTTTTAATTATATAAGAAAAAAATTTTTTGAAATGCCCATAACTTAGTCAAAAATGAACCGATTTTAATAATTTTGGGTTCAAAATGATCGTTATTACTTACACGAGCGATTTCATTTAGAAACAATTGCAAAAAAGTAGTTGAAAATTTTTTATTTTGCAAAAAAGAAAAAAAATTTAAATTTTTTCAAAATTCAATATTTCAAAAAGTGCATTTTTTTTTTTTTTATAACTTTTTCCAAATCAAAAAAACATCTCAAACTTTAATTGAGCTGCATGCCTAGTAGCTAAAATGCGTTGTTTTTGAGTAATGAATTTTTAAGTAAACACCCTGTTTCGCACTTTTTGTTTTTTGCAAAATAAAAAATTTTCAACTACTTTTTTGCAACTATTTCTACATGAAGTCGCTTGTGTAAGTAATTACGATCATTTTGAACCCAAAACTATTAAAATCGGTTCATTTTTGACTAAGTTATGAGCAATTAAAAAAAATTTTCTTATATAGATTATTTCCATTTCAATTCAAAAGGGCTATTCGGGACATGTTCTTCGATTTCGATGTAACTCAAATATGTTGCTCTCTGGTCAAAATAATGAGACACGTATTTTTTTGTTCGCCCGAAAAAAATTTTTTTCAAGAGTTATCGGCAATTTTGTTTTTTGCCTCAAACTCGATTTTTTTTAATTATATAAGAAAAAAATTTTTTGAAATGCCCATAACTTAGTCAAAAATGAACCGATTTTAATAATTTTGGGTTCAAAATGATCGTTATTACTTACACGAGCGATTTCATTTAGAAACAATTGCAAAAAAGTAGTTGAAAATTTTTTATTTTGCAAAAAACAAAAAGTGCGAAACAGGGTGTTTACTCAAAAACTCATTACTCAAAAACAACGCATTTTAGCTACTAGGCATGCAGCTCAATTAAAGTTTGAGATGTTTTTTTGATTTGGAAAAAGTTATAAAAAAAAAAAAAATGCACTTTTTGAAATATTGAATTTTGAAAAAATTTAAATTTTTTTTCTTTTTTACTAAATAAAAAATTTTCAACTACTTTTTTGCAATTGTTTCTACATGAAGTCGCTTGTGTAAGTAATTACGATCATTTTGAACCCAGAATTATTAAAATCGGTTCATTTTTGACTAAGTTATGGGCATTTCAAAAAATTTTTTTCTTATATAATTAAAAAAAATCGAGTTTGAGGCAAAAAACAAAATTGCCGATAACTCTTGAAAAAAATTTTTTTCGGGCGAACAAAAAAATACGTGTCTCATTATTTTGACCAGAGAGCAACATATTTAAGTTACATCGAAATCGAAGAACATGACCCGAGTAGCCCGGTTGAATTGAAATGGAAAGCATCTATAGTAATAAAGTGAATGGCTCCTACTTCTGAGTTTAAGGTCACGAGTAGGACTATGGCTAAAAAAAAGGTAGGGTAAAAAGCATTAGCTGCAGTAAGAAGTGACTTTTGATATGATTCGAGGCTATGTAAAGGAAACATTAAACATTACCGATGAAAATTTTCTTTGTATTTCTAATATTGGCAATGCTAACAGAAGACATCTACTTTTAAATGCAGGCAAATTCGTGTAGTAAATGAATGGAAAATCTAGTGAAGCGTTTCTGAACCTTCTCAATTCTTAAAAATGAACCTGTATAAGTATATAGAATGGATGCCAGGTAATGCTGCAATATTTGAGGTTTGAGCTAACAAGAGAAAAATACAAATTTTTCAGCGTAGAAAGAGTGGAACTCCGTTGACTTGAACCTTATAGACCTAGACTTGGCAATCATAGAAAACGACATTTTCAATAAAAATATGACTCCCTCAAGCTTTTCTTTTCATAACTTTTTGCGGGGGTGGTAGTGCCCAAATTATAATTAAAATCAATCGCAGCTTTGCGTCTACAGAAGGACAAGTGTAGGCATTTACCAGTATTAAGTGATAAAAATTCCTCGTAGCCGAATTAGTTAGTGCACGACTACCATTCGGGAGTTTGAAGCTTCGAACCTGCGAGAATGAAACAGCGAAATGATACAAAATTTTTTTCTAATCGCCCCTCGGCAGGCAATGACAAACCTACCAGTGTATTTCTGCCATGAAAAAGCTGCTCATAAAAACCATTTGCCATTCAAAGGTGGCTTGAAACTTTAGGTCCCGGCATTTGTGGAACAACATCAAGACTTTCATCACAAAAAAGAAGAGAAGTTCGGCCAAACACTTAACAAAAGTGTACGGGCCAATTATTTTTGTTTTTTGTAATGGGTAAGGAGTTATCGTCACACGAAGCTTCCAATCTAGTTAAATCCTCTTGAAGTTTCATACAGTCAGTTATTTCTTCGATACCACTGTTACTTTACATCAGACAACGCGATGTCAAAAAAAGTCTTAATTTCATTAACACAGATGAAGAACAATGATGGCTGCCTTGAGGAACACCTGAAGTAACCTTGATGACATCAGATTTTATATTGTTAATATAAACGAATTGTGGTCTATCACTGAGAACCACTTAAGTAAACTGGGGAAAATATTAGTTAAACACAGCTTTTTAATTAGGATACTATGGCTGACTCTATCGAACGCTTTCGAGAAAAATTGGTTAATCTGACATCGCATTGTAGGCCTGTTTCAAATTATTTTAAGAAAAAATTATGATATTTTCTGGTTAGGGATTGTTAGAACCAATTGTGTTTACAATGATCGGTTTGACTGATTTGATTTGATTTTTAGAATTTTGATAGACTTTAATTCGCTATTTCTCTTCCACAAAATTCTCTTTCATAATATTACTAAATGAATTGTGTAACTAGCTTAATAATATTAATAATAGTTTATTAATATTAATAATAGTTTCTAATATTTCTTTGTAATATGTAAGAACTGACACATTTCCCATATTAAAACGAAATAAATTAAGCATAAGTTTAAATAATTTTTAATGGATTTGTTCAAATAAAGCTTTTTTTGTAATAAATAGAGATATAATTTTTTTTTCTCTAAGAAATACTGTATTTCTAAATTATTATTAATTAAAAATAAAATAAAAAAGAACAAAATATTTGTATCGCATGCGCCCCTAATGGTTCACTTTGCAACTAGTTCAATTGCGGCCACTCTAGAACTAGTGTGGCTTCTTCCATCAAATACCAATTCTTACACTAGAAAGTTTGCCGAGTAGTTTGGCGTTTCACCACAGGACATCTGCTCTGATGTCATGCTCACGTATGTATAACCTTCGGCGCTGCGCCTGAAATCCCTTTACAATACCCGCTGCTCTCCTTGGCCACTACCATTCACAGCATTGATTCTGCAGTTGCTGCTGTTGTTGTTGTCATAGTTAGTGTTTGCCTAATGTTTGAATTCGCATTTTGCCTGCGGCAAATTCGCTTACTGCTTACGTATTGCGCGCACATTTAAATATACAAAATGTGATAATGATGTGCTTTGTTTTTTTGTTTTTTTGTTTTTGCATTTTTGCGTTTCTGCTGATTTGGCTTCCTTTTTCTTTTTCCTATGCTTTGCATGTCAAAGTAAGTGCAGAAGCAAACAACGTAGCAAACGAGGAGAGCAAAAAAAAAAGCATATCAGCCACCAGCCGCCAGTCACAGAGGGCATAATTTGTGAACTGCGCATACTGGCAGTGATTTTCATTACGCAGCAGAGTTAACATAGAAATGCACACTCATACCAGTGCAAATAAATAGTAGAAATGTAAACTTACAAACAAATTTGAAAATAAAATGTATGTACTAAGTGAAAGGGATTTGTTTGCGTATGTGTGTGTATGTATGTATGCATGTATGTATGTATGTATGTATGTATGAATGTTCAAATAGAACTTCATGCATAACGCCTTTCTTAGCATGCAAAGCATTTTTGCAGCCCTGCTGCAGCAGGCTCTCCCTCGCTGCTGCGCACACCGCTCTATGCCCGGCAACAAATAAAGCGCAATGCACGGATGTTTGTATGCAGCCTAGTAAAGACATGTTACAACGCATACAATCGCAAGTACAGGCACAGAAAACAGAAAAGGCAATGGGCGACAAGGCGTGGAAGCGGCAAAGCGCAATTTGCATAAATAACTGCTGCCTGCCGTCAAAAAGAGCTACAGCAGCAAGTCTCTAACCCTCCTATTAACTGTTACATGAAAGTGGGCATACACATTGCTTTTTCACACATACACACACACACAAATGCACATTCACGTACGCTTATTTCATTTCACTATATTAATATATTTGATGGATTTTTCAGTTAACTCGCCTATGTCTGTGCCTTTGTACCCGCAAACACTCACTAAGTACTATTTGTAAAATATGCTCGCATGCGGTCTCAATTGAATTGCTGATGTAACTTCGGGTGAGCTTTCCACTTCTGCTTGCTTCACACCCCACTGCGTGTCGCGTTTCCGTTTGACATTGCTGTATAATCGGTGAGTTCAACATCCTGTGGAATAATGACAAATTGTGATGTTTGTTGAGTTGAGCAATTTCCTTTGCCTATTTTGTGGCGTCTTTACTATGCACAGATCATTACTTTATTTCTAGTGGAGTGCGATTAAACACCCTCTAGTCGAAAAAAATCCAGGTTACCAAGAAACACTATGTATTAGTATATTCTAAGAATAATGGAGTTGAATAGAATCAACAGGTAGTTCAACACAAGGAATTATCGCCTACCGTCGCAAAAAAGCGAAAAAAATTTAAGGAAAGGAATGAGTACCAAATGTGTATTAGGATAAGCCGATCAGGTCAAGAACGAATTATAATAAATAAAGAGGTTTAAATTGTTCAGTTTTTTGTGTTAAACATCTATTTTTTAATTTTTTCCTACTTATGAAATTTTTCCCTCCATAAGTTGAGTTCGCAATCCGCCTATGGATTATTTCTTTATGTTACATTGTTTTGGATAGAAGACGTACTAGTTAAAAAAAAAATTTATTGAATAGTTTCCCTTAAACAGAATTTTTTTTATAACGTGAAGTAGGAAACACTTCACTCGTAAATTCAAAATTTTATCTTGCAGCCATTTTTAATAGTAAAATTGGTTCGAATTTTATTAATGCTTTCTATCCACTGACATACACTTTAACTATGAGAAAAACAGAAAAAAATCGGGCCTTTGAATTAGCACTTAAAAAAGGTGGACGTGCAATGAAAATAATATACTTTTTCAAAATAAGAAAACAAGGAAAAAATAATAAATTCAAATATATCGAAAACGGTTTTGAAAAAGTTACCAAATTAATCGCAAATAACCTAACTAAAAATTATTCGTAAGTATCTAAATCTCAGGTAGTTCTCGATAGCTCTGTAGACATAAAAAAAGGCCTATGGAAACTTGTGGAAAAATTTTAGAAATTGTGCCGCACTTTGAAATAAAAATAACATTTAGGTATACATACGTAATCACTGAAGTACAATACAGCATCTTATTTATTAATGGAGAACTTCACATCCACCCTAAATCCTACTTTAAAATAAGTAGGCAAATGAGCAGTAAAGTCCTGTCTTGACGAACGAAGCCAACATTGTATGGCGCAGAAGCTTAGACGATGACAGCATCCGATCAGACGTTGCTTGGAGTGTTTGAGAAAAAGATTCTACGGAAGATTTTTCGAACTTTTGAACATTGATCACACCAAATACGGCGAACACTATGAAACAGTGAGTTGCATGAGCTTTACGGCGACATAGACATAGTGCGGCGAATAGAGCTACAAAGGCTACGCTTGCTGTTGAAAGTATTCGATGCGGTACCAGCTCGTGGTAGCAGAGGAAGAGGAAACCCTCCTCTACGTTGGAAAGATGAGTTGGAGAACGATTAGACTTCACTTGGTGTGACCAACTGGTGTCAGTTAGCCTGAGAAAGAAACGATTGACGCGCTTTATTAAACTCCCTCAAACTCACTTAAATTGTTATCGCGCCAATGAAGTAGAAGAATAATAAGAAAGCATTTGGAGAGCCATGGAAATGAACTATATCTTTAGGTCCTCGAAGCTCAATTCAAGGCTTGTGCCATATGCGTAGTCCAAGATCAAGCACATTTGTTTTCACGATTCTTAGGGAATTGTAATCAAATAAAAATTATTTTAATCAAAAAATAATTTATTTCAACAGATCAAATAGCAACGCCTTTTTGAAGGGCGTCTTGAAGAAACGCTTGGTAACAAGACTAGTTAATATTACAGCACACACGAATTTTGTATTTCCTTACACAGAAAAAACGTGTCACAAAAAAAAAGAACATAATAATAAATCCACGGAATTTTTTAAGAACTTCAAGTTTGCACTTTATTACGAGTATACTAAAATTGTATAAGCTTTAAAACTGCATACACTAAAAACCATGAAAAAGTAAAGCATAATTTGCAGAATTTTTCTACTTTTTGGAAAATTGAATTTATATAATTTTTCTTAAGCAATGAGCTATACTTTTATAAAAAAACGCATTAAAATTAAATTAAAAAAAAAATAGTAAAAACTGGTCAAAATGTTGAGCTGCTATACTTTTTTTGCGACCTGTAAGTCTGACTATCTATTGGGAGCGTTTGTATGCGCAATCTCAATTTAAAAAAACTCGCAGCGTTTCGTTTTTTTTTTGTTTTTTGGTTTTGAAAATTGAATTTCGTTTTTTTTGGAATAGAGTGTATACGTAATTACACCGCCTAACACAGAAGCAAATGTATATGTATGTTCGTAACGTGCTGCATATGGTGATTGATTTGCGCAGTAATTGATGAAGTACCACAAATTATTTGTAGAAATGGAGGGAAAACGAGGAGTTACGATATGCATTTATCCATTTATCGCTCATTAGTGACTGTTTGCATGTGAACGGAAAGAGCCTATGTTTTTTTAATGACTTTTATGTAACTTCAAAAACATAAGGAGGATTTCACCTTCTACGAGCTCTGATATAATTCTTGTCTTTGATTTCTGTAACTCTTAAAAGTATCAGCGCAAATACACAGTATGGCATGCCTACAGGTGTAAGTTATCCATCTCGCATAAATGGGTAAAGTGTCGAGCAATCGTTGCTTGCATTCCAAATTCGTAATGTGTGGTTTGAACTCCCTAACATGGTTGATTATCTTCGAACTTACTGCCAAAGTTAATAGAGTTCAGGTAAAATAAAAAAAAAACCAAAAAAAAAATTATTTACTTTTAACTCTTAATTTAACAATGATTCAATGCATAGCAGAGGCGCGTATCGAGTAAGATATAACGAAGAGCTTGAGATAATTATATAAAGGAAAGATGCAATGTCAGGAGCCAACGATTAAGATGGCTGAGCCATATTAATAGAATGCCAAAAAATAGAGCTACTAGCACAGCGTAACACAGAACACCGGTGGGAAATATAAGCAGAGGAAGACAGCGAAAAAGGTGGCTGGATTCTGTAGTAAATGATTTAAAGAAAATGTGCGTTTACATTTGGAAGGAGCTGACTATGATTGAGTTAAATGGAGAAATGTAGCTCCGGAAGCGAATGTTTTGCCAAAGACTGTGAAGCTAATGATGATGATGATTTAAGAGGTAATTATAAATACCTCAATTGAAGAAATTTTTTCGAATTACAATTTTTTGTTTTGTTTTTCGAAAAAAAAATTTGAAATATTTGTAATATTTGAATATTTCAATAAAAAACAAACAATTTTTTTTTAATTTAATTTTTCTTTTCTTTAAATATTTGTATAATGAAATGATAATAAATTTAATAATAAAGAATTTTTTTTTTTTTTTGAACAAAAAATGTTAAATATTTTAACAAAAATAAATTGTTTTTGTTTTTATTTAATATTATTTTTCTTATCTTAACTATCAGGACCACAGAAATGTTAGTATAATGAAATGATAATAAACTTAATAATGCAGAAATTTTTTTCCAATCCCTTTTTTGTTTTTTTACCAAAAAATTTTAAATATTTCAAAAAAAAAATTTTACTTTTAAATAATTTTTTTTTTTCTTTAACTATTAAGACCACGGAAATATTTGTATAATGAAATAATAATAAATTAAATAATGAAAAATAAATAAATAATTGTCGCGTACACTTCTGAGAGCTGTTTGGTCGAGCTCCTTCTCATATTTGTGGCGACCATTAGGCGACCGCTATTAAAAAAAACTTTTTCTATCATTTTCAAGTTTCATAATAATTTAAAATAAAATAAAAAATCTTGAGTACTTAAATTTAAGAAATTTGTACCAATTTAACTCTCGTTTTTTAAAAAAAAATTATAAATATTTCAATTAAAAAAAAATTAGTTAAGCTTCTATCAATTTTTTTGTTGTTTTGTTTTACACACGGAAATATTTTTTTTTTCTTTTTAAATAATTTTAAATACTTCACTTTAAGAAATATTGTTAGGGAAAATATGTTTAGATATTTCAATTTAAAATAAAAATTTAAGTAATTTTTTTTTATGTCATATTACATACACATAGACATTTTTTTTGTTTCTTTTGAATACAGTTACGTGAAACAAAGTTGTAAACTTATAACTTCATCGGAAAGACTAAGTGTTACACCTTTCAGTGTTGGAAGACTGAGTCCATCCAATTTCCGTTTTCTCGTAAACAAGACTATGGTTGCTTTGTTCGGATTTGCACTTTCGTGCAAAGCCTCCTTAAGGATTTATCCGATGTTAGCGCACAGACATCGTCCGCATATGCTTGGACATGAAAAACGAGTTTCTGCATCTCCGCTAGTAGAGAGTCTACGAAGAAGCACCACAGCAGCGGAGAAAGAACACCCCCTTGGGGGCATCCTTGCTTGGTCCTGACTGTGGTTTGTTCGTCACTGCCCCCACCAGCGGTTAACAGCCTCTCAGAGAGCATGGAATATATCCATTTTGCAATGGTTTGATTAACTCCGTGTCGTTCGGCAGAAGAACATATCGAGCCGAAAGTGGCATTATCAAAAGCCCCCTCAATGTCCACGAACACGCCCATTGTGTATTCGTCAGCTTCCAGCCCAGCTTCAATCTTGCTAACAAGATCGTGTAAGGCTGATTCACATGATTTTCCACTCTGATAAGCGTGTTGGTTTCTACTAAGTGGACTTCTCGGCAATACCCCCACTCGAATATGTTTCTCCCCCACTCGTTCTAGACTTTTCAACATGAACGATGTCAAACTGATTGGCCTAAAACTTTTTGCTAGGGAATAGTCATCTTTTCCTGGTTTTGGAATAAATACTACTCTTACGCGTCGCCATTGCGATGGTATATAATCAAATGCAAGTCAGGCTGTGAAGATCCTTTTAAGGGCCTCAATCAGCCTGTCTCTTCCTTTTTTAAGCATTGCTGGATATATTCCGTCAGGTCCAGGGTCCTAGAGATTCCACCGTTGCTACCGTTATGGTTCATGCCACTCTCTACTTCATAGAGAGTTCTACTACCCGGAAAATGGATTTCGAGTAGAGCATTGAACGTTTCTGATTTTGAAATGGTGTATGAACAATCAAGTTTCCGAATGAAATCCAGCCTTACTGAGCGGTGCAGATGAAGAACCTTACAAAGTCTCGCTGTGTCCCTCATTTCTTCGACGTTACTGCAGAAATTTCTGTAGGATTCAAGTTTGGCTTGCCGTACTTTTTTCTTATATTCTCTCTGTGTAAGTCGATGATTAGCCCAGTCCTCTTCTGTTTTGGTCTTCAAGGCCTTATTAAGAAGTTTCCTGGACCGTAAACGAAGCTTCGACAGTTCAGGGTTCCACCAAGGAACCGCCTTCCCCTGTCTACAGTTCCTCAAAGCAATTGATTAAAGTACCTTCTAATTTCTTAGTAGCATCTTCAATCATTTCTACTAATTTGAGTTTTTTCAGGTTTGGTAATCGCTCTGTTATAAGCGCACCAAACCTGTTTCAGTCCACATTTCGAGGATTCCTACCGGAAGGTATTGATATTGTATCAATTCCCAGTCTGAATTCGATAAAACGATGATCAGAAAGAAAGTCCGCTTCCAAAACTCGCGATCGGTTGATTTGATTTCCAACTGACCTATTGGTAAGTGTTAAATCAATCACCTCTTGTCTCCTTTTGATCACAAAAGTTGGTTTTTTATCGCTTTCAGCGTTGTCTGGTGGTTTGTATGGCTGATAATCATCTGAAGATGAAGGTTGTAATCTAGGCAGTGATTACAGTTTGTTTATTAAAAATGTGCATTTTAGTCACCTTGATTTTTATCGTATTTTTATGGCAAGGAAATCATATTTTCTGTCTTGAAAAAATAAAAAATGTCCCAATTATCATCATGTATGATGTGACAAAAAATGTTAGTAAAAAAGTTTTTAGAATGTTCAATTTTAGAACAACAAAAAAATTGCATAAAAAAGTTAAAAATGTTTCATGAAAAAATTTAGGAAAAAATTGAAGAAATACAACAAAATTTTGCAGATGGCATTCAAGCTAACAGTCACATTCACTATTTTAGCATTTGCACTTTTATTATAAAAAAAAATTTCATTTCTTTTTAGGCATTTTTTTGGGGTAAATCAAATTTGATTTTTTTTCGCATGAGGCAATCTCGAAAAGTTCCTTGTCACGTTTGGCTTGATATAAAAGTGAATATTCTTAAAAATTGACTGCCATTTTTGTTACCCTGAGCAATTTAAGAGCAAAGCACTGTTCAATTCGATTAAATTTTGCAGACCAACCGATTGGTAGTCGGGCACCAACGTACTCAACTACGCAGCCGCTTTTCTTTCACCTTATCTTAATTTAGGCGCCCCACTCAAATAGATTTCATAAATGTTAAATGTGCTACATTTTTCTAATAATCCGAGTAACATCGTCAATATTTTTGTCTTTGTGCATATCCATGTGTGAATTGTATACAACTACATGCGTCTATACTTTATACACATACACTTTCCTGTTTTGGTAGCTTCCGTTGCTTGTTTCTAAGCTACCGTTGCTGTACCACTAGCGCGCGTCGGCGTCGTCTTGGTAGCCTTCAGCAACTTAACCTTGAACTCGCTTTCTGCATATGAATGTGTATGAATTTTTGCGAAGGTGTGTGTGTGAGTTGTTTGCATTTTATTTTGCTTTACAAAGTCTGTTGTCAATTTTATTGTTACACGCTTTCGCAGTGATAGCAATTGTTGGTGTTGTGAACTCAAGCCTAAATTGCTGTTGCCTCGGCTACCTTCCATTTAGTTGCGTTTGTTTTCGTTGTTTACTTTGCTGTTTCTGCTTTGCTCTTATTGTTGTACAAATCATTAACAATGCACTGATTTCAGTGACAAGAAAGAGGGTAGAAAAGTAATTTGAGCGTAGAAAACATTCGTGTAAAAGTGAGGTGGTGGGGGACCCAAACACACTTGAGCTGCTAAGGTAAGAAAACAAAAAAGATAAAATATCAACTAGTGTGAGTAACATAGGATATGTGTACGTATATGTAGTTGTAGGAACTCAGGTAAGTAACTGAGTATTAATAGAAAGCTGTGTGAGGCACCTACACGCACATGCAGGAACGTACAAATGCTTACTCATATCCATTAACGCATAAATAATTTATTTGACATTGATGTGCAAGTGTGTGTGTCACTACTATTTTTCTGATTTTCTTTCTTTTACTCAGGCGATTTTCCGGTTTATTTATATCAATCTCAAGTTTTTTTTTCTCATCCGCCTAGTAACTCATCCATACAAAAGCACAGGATTACCAAGCAAAATGACGTGGCAAGGTAAATACGTGCATGTATGTTTGTGTGTGTGTGTATATAAATATCTATGAACACTGAACCACTGTATGGATTGAAATAATTTGCTGGCAGCGCCCACGCCAAAAACTTCACAAACTTTTCTATGCTTAAGAAAAATTCCTTAGAACGTGAGTGGCAATAACAAGAGTAAATATGTGTATACAATGTGTGTATGTGTTTGTGTATATGTGCATGTAATATTGCTGAGTGACAATACAGCACTGGTATTTGCTATCATTTTTTGGCACGTAATGAAGCGGAAATGAATGGAAAATTGTCATGTTTTCTTTGCCCATATCAAACAGCTCCATGAGTGTACAGGTGTTTGTGCGAAAAGGGCCATTAAGGCAGAAAAATCCTTCAAACTTCATTTAACAAGCATTCCATGTAATATACCCGCCTATCGAGAAGCCCTCAAGTGTTCAAGGTTATGCGTTTGCAGAGAATATTAGTTTTTTGTTTTTAGTTTTACGGAAATTTTTTTAATACTCGTATATGTACAAAAATATTAGGGTGCACCGCTCTCCACCGCTGAACAAAAACAAAATATATAAAAAAATATAAAAAATAAAAACAAAAAAAAATAAAACAATAAATTTAAAAAAAAATACAAAAATTGAATAAAAACAATATAAGAACTAAATAAAAAAAATATTAAAAATAAATAAAAACAAATATAATACAGAAAAAAATTTAAAAAAAATACAAAATAAATTTACAAACAAAAACAATCGGTGAAATAATTAGATCTCTCGCCGGAACTATAATTATATCGTTATGTTCCACAACTTCCGCCAAACTATTTAGGAAAAATATTAAAATTTACGTAAACTGGAACGATATGAAAATATCTTCAAAAATTAATTTTATTTTTTAAATAAAATTAGCTTTTAAAAAGTTCTTTCCAAGAAAACTCACCGCAGATGATAGAAAAGCTTATGCAAGAAAGGTCCGCATAAAACTGTTTACAAATTTATCAGCGAAATCAAAATTATAAGGTTTTTGGATGTACTTCCAAATTGGTCCAGCTCACGTAAATTTTAATATTTTTCCGACATAATTTGGCTTAAGTCATAGAATATCATAGGTTTTATAATTCTGATGGGATAACAGTAACCTTGTTTTATATCGAGAATTATGCACCCTAATGTCCACACACATTGTGTTCATATCAAATTGAATGTACAGATGAGTGTATGTAAGGCCTATGGACTGCGAAGCTGCTGAAGCGATTTAGATGAAATTTTGGAAGAGTTTTTGTGTGTAAGGCTCGTGAATGTGAGTTAGCTTATTTGGATTCACGCACTGGTATCTATAGACTTAATTCTAAGAATTTTATTTACAGTCCAATTTTGCTTATATTACGATAGAAGAAACGCCAAATGACTACAAAAACTAACTTACACTAGAGCCAGTTATTTATAGACCTCGTATATACGATCCGGTTTGCTTAATATTGGGAACGAAGTTGTTCAATAAGTTTTGCGGTTCGATAAGTTAGAGCATTGCAACTAACCTAAATATTTTTTGTTCTGTTGGCCCATTCTTCATATGAACGTATGGGAAGTTTCATTTTAATCTGTCTATTCATTCTTTTCTTACAAGCCATCGATGTTTCACAGTATTTTCTACAGTAGAAAAACCAAGCATCATGCAGTAATTGAATTTTTCATTTTGGAAGGTTTAAAAGCAAAGGAAATTTATGAATGAATGTTCAAATTGTATAAGAAATTTTCGTCATCAATTAGTGCAGTAAAAAGATGGCTTTCAGAATTTAAACGTAGTCGTACAAGCCTCAAAGACGATCGACGCCGAGGACGTCCAGAAACAGCAACAACACCATAAATCGTAGAAAAAATACAGGAAATCATATTGGAAAATTGGCGAGTGACTGAAAGAGATTTAGCAGAAGCCCTAGGCATCTCATTGAGGAGTGTAAGCAAAAGTGACTGAAGTATTGGGTTTCAGAAAGCTGTGTGCGCAATGGATTCCACATTCGCTAACAACGGAACAAAAACACATACGAATGGGACTTTCTCAGCAATATTTGGAGCGTTTTCGAAGGGATAAAGTGGATTTTGTGCGTAGATTCATCAGTGTGGATGAGATTTGGGTGCTCACCATGATCCTAAATCAAAACAAGAACAAAAAAAAGTGGTGTAAGCCTGGTTCTTCGGCTCCGAAACGAGTTCACGTACAGAAATCGACCAAGAAGGTGTTAGCGTCAATTTTTTTTGAATGCGAAAGGTATTTTGTTTGTGCATTACTTGTAATCTTTTAGACCAACTGAAGGAAAAAATTCGTAAAAAAGATTCAGTTTACAAAAGGAGAAGAAATCCTTCTCATCAGGACAACGCACAGTGCCACAAAAGCATTTTGAATCCATGAATTAAAGTTCAAATTATTTTACCACCAAATTTTGGCCCATGGCGACTTCCATCTCTTTCCAGAAAAAAATCATGCGTGGAAAGCATTTTTCATCAAATAATGAGGTCAAAACAGCTGTGGAAGCGTATTTTGCAGCCTTTCCAGATTCTTTCTAGTGTATTGATGTTCAGAGAGACTGTACTGAATAAAAAGTGTACTGCATGGTGTAGTTAGTTATTGTATGCTAAATTCTATTTTACAATAAATTTACTTTTTTGGTGACGCCTAAATTTACATTGTGCTAAATATGTATTTATAGGACGAATTGCCTCATGCCTAAACTATTTACGAGTTCCGTGCGCAAACAATGTTCAGAGAAAACTTTGTGATCTATTCAAAAAGATAGGTAGACGAGTATAATACAGGATGCGCCATCTTTTATGTCGGTATGTAAACTCTGAACCACTTTCTCATTTACCAACCGATCGACTTCAACATACATGTTTTCGATATGCCAATTCAGTACGATTTCAACCATGGATCGCTTTACACCGAAACAACCACAGAAAAAAGATCGCAGTTTGTGATTGCTAATAAAGGTGGCCACTTGATTGATATTGTATTCAGAAAATAGCTTTAATAAATGGTAAATAATCAAGCCATATAAAAATACGACACCTATACAAATCAGTTGTTTTGTTGTTTTTTTTTTTTTTTTCAAAGTTATTCAATGTTTTCATACCGACATAAAAGATGGCGTACCCTGCATTATATTAACAAACAAAATTTTCGTTGTACTAAATCCATTTCAGTGTATCTTCAACAAATATATTGATTTGCCTTAGAAAACGCTGTCCATCGCTATTTCGAAAGATATTTATTAAGTAGGGGAAGGGGCCCAGTTGTGACGCGGGTTTTGAAAAAAATTAAAATTTTTTCCTCAGTTCCGCAAATTGAAAAATGAAGAAGTTTAACATTTAACTATTAACCAAACGCAACTTTTCTCCAAAGAAAGTATGTTTATTTGAGTTACTCAAAAAATTTTGGAACAAATTTTTTTAGGATAACTTTTTTTAGGACAAAAAAAAAGTGGCCCAGTTGTGACGCACCTCAAGAAATTTACTGGAAATGAGAAAATATGAAAGGAATGTCACACCAATTGTTGTGATTTAATGATTTATTTATTTTGAAGGCTTTCAATGGCAAAAATAATGAAAAATACAAAAGAAAATGTCCTTCAATGGCCATAAATGACAACGATTTTTATTCATCATCGTCATCTAAATATTCCTAGTCGTCGTCCACGTCACTTTCGCAGTGTTTGCAAGTGAAATAACTTGCCTGCATATTGCCGCACTTCAAATGAACTGGACGCTTGCATACGTTGCAATTGATCGAGTTGGCAGTTGGTTTTTTTTAAACAACAACAAAAATGTAGGAATTCGGCAGTTCTATATGATCGTAGTGCAAAAAAAAAAGGTGCGTCATAACTGGGCCACCCGCTGAGTCACAATCGGGTCACGATGCTATTTTGTGTATGACAAGCAAGTTTTTTTATAGACACCACATAATCACATAAATCCATATAGAATCACAAAATATACGGCAAATACAATATTTTGATGCATTACACTCGCCTTTTCACTGTTAATTTCACAAAATTTTGGTACTTTGAAAAAAAATCAAAATAACTTTTTTCGCACGATTTTCAACACGATGTTTGGTGCGTGTATACACAATGCGACTACTAACGTTGGTGTCTGCACAAAAACTGCTGAACGTCAAACGAACATGATTGGCAGGGCTCAAACTGTCATTTTCATACCGCATGTCAAAAATATTTAGCTGCGTCACAACTGGGCCCCCTCCCCTACAAGTGGATATTACGAAACGAGTAGCATTTTCCATGCAGTACAAAGAAAAAAAAGTAGTCGCTTTAGAGAAACCTGAACACAAAATAACACTAAAAAATTCAATCGCGCTAACAAAATTACAGAGGAATAACCTATTAACCTATTAACTCACTCCCGAATGGTTCATTTTGCTCCCTAATTTTTTTTTTGAAAAGCCTGAAATAAATTAATAGGAAGTTCACTAAGAATGTTCCTCATCATGTTGGTCTCCTTGCCGCGGGGATGAGGCTTAAGTGGTGATTTAGCCCTCATATCATGAAGGCTAACTCACCACGAACTAAGAGGGAAGCTCCATATGGGGATTGGATTGCCAGTTCGGCACTGAATGGCTAGCCAATCCCTATGAGGAGATCACCGTACCGACGTTCCCATCGTCCCTAACCCTGGTATCCCATCTTATCCTTTCCCTTCTCCCCCCTAATCCAGGGTGTTATGCGTTACCGTGCCCACTGGATGGTTTGCAGCCAGGGGTATCCGGCTGTATTCTAACGGCGCCCTCCTGATACCGGGTCACCTCAGGAGGTAGAATGACCTTGCCATGGCAGAGGGGACTGCCATGGTCGACGTTTCCCCTTTCCCCCCTAAAAATCTTAGTCCGCCACGCTTGCCACGTCGAGCAGCGCGGACGATAATGAACATATGAAATGCACAAAAAAACCGTAGCCTCGGATAAAGGCACACACAAAGCAAGACCCAACCCTACAGGAAGGTCAGGT
Organism: Anastrepha obliqua; assembly: GCF_027943255.1. Lineage (NCBI taxonomy): Eukaryota > Metazoa > Arthropoda > Insecta > Diptera > Tephritidae > Anastrepha > Anastrepha obliqua. The sequence goes on along the minus strand of NC_072893.1, from coordinate 63,973,121 downwards.
CTTTCGTCAGGAAAGACCACACATACGAGCGGTGCCAAGCCCGTGGCTAAGCCAGGGCTTGGCTCTCACTCCGTCCCTTCGGGGATCGCCTCCACGGCAGCGAGGCCTATTACTGGTAGCCATCCCAACCCTGTCTCAAGACAAGTTGGTGATGACATCCCATCCACATCTGGGGTCAGGAGTAGACCCCCCCTCGCAACAAAACCTTCGGGAAGCAAGGACGGCCCTGTCCCAAGACAAGCCGAGCTTGCTGTCTCCGTCACTCCAGGCGACACGGGAACTCCAGAAGGAGTAACACCCAAATCGACGTCGGTGGCACCAGACCACATGGCTCAGCCAATGGTTTCTGGAGCTCGCCCTTCTGACACAATCACTGCCCCGGGTAGTACCCACCCCCGGAAGCAAATTAGTGGTTCAGAAAGGTACTACCGTACCAAGCGTTCAGCCTTCAGGATCCTGGAGAGACTGAAGGACACTAAACTAGAGGATCTGACGGAGGAGCAGTCAGACTCCAAAGCGTGGGCTGAAGCCTTCATAGCCGAACACCGGGAGTAGGCTAAAATGGACTCTGCGCAAGGTAAGCGCAAAAGGTCGAGTGAGGGGACATCGGCAGAAGCCAAAAGATCCAAGGTGTCCGCCACTCAAACAACCAAGGTTCTTAAAAAATCTTTTGCGGAAGTAGCGAAAGGAAGTCATATAAGGGCGGTGATTGATCGCAGTTCCCATGACGGTGCGATCACGCAAGCAAACTGGGATCTGATAAGCAGGAGTCTATGGAAAGTCTACAGGGACATCCTGCAAGAAAATCCAGGACCCCCACCCAGCTGCTCAGACGCGGGTTGGTTCCAATCACGCGTCAAATTAACCAGGTGCGCGGATCAACGATCGGTCGATCTGTACACTCTGGCAATTAAACGCATAGGGGAGCCTTGGCCAGGGGCCCGCCTCGACGTGGTCCTCCGTGAAGACATCCCCAATCGGCCAAGATCACGAGCCTGGATACCAGAGTTCCACACCGACCCAGAGGAAGTGTTGGAACTGCTCAAACTAGGCAACCCTGAGCTACCTACCAGCGATTGGAAAGTAGCAAAGATCGGCGAAGTGGATGGCAAGAGGAGACTAGCGGTGATCATCCTAAATGAGGAATCACTGGATCCACTTGCTAACTTGAAATGGAAGGTGAACTACGGCTTCCAATCACTGACACTCCATGTCTACAGACAGGATGTAGCCAGTAAGGACAGCTCCGCAGATAACTTGACGTCATCCGCGGAGGAGAAGACGGTTCCGTTAGACAACCTAACGGACGACGAGGTGGCATCCAATTCCGGTATGGTAGGCGAACTCTTCCGAAGGGTTACCCTAGAGGATATGGGGGAATATTCCGATCTCTCAGACGCTCTGGAGGACGAGGAATATATTCCCACTTCCTCTGACGAGGAGATCGCTGACCAAACCGTGGTTGGCTGTCATCTAACAACGCACACCAACGATGGTGGGGGTTGTACAGATCAACCTCCACCACAGTAAGGCGGCCTCAGCCGCACTCATCCTCCGTCTCGCTGAAAGAGAAGAGGAAATCGCTCTCATCCAAGAACCATGGGTCATAAAAGATCGGGTTTGCGGGTTGAGTAACAAAGATTTTAAACTGGTCTATGTCACCGACAAAGGTAAACCCAGGTCGTGTATACTAGTGAAAAAACATATTAATGTATTCTTATTGATGCAATTCAGCGATGCGGACAACGCAGTTATATCAGTGGAGTCCTGCGGAAGGACAATATGGCTTGCCTCGTCCTATATGGCACATGACGCGGTACAACCACCACCATCTCCACTCCTAAGAGGTGCAACAGAGGAAGCCGCGAGACGTGGCATACCACTAATCCTGGGCGCAGATGCAAATGCTCACCATCATGTCTGGGGTAGTACAGACACTAACGAACGCGGTGAGTACATTTTTGAATTCATCATGTGTAACTATCTTCATATTAGCAATATAGGCGACTCCCCTACCTTCGTAACAGCTACTAGAAGGGAAGTTCTGGACATTACGTGTGTCAATGAACGGGGGTCACAAATTATAAGAGATTGGAGAGTGTCTAAAGACAACTCCTTCTCAGACCATAGGTACCTAACGTATAGCATTGAATTACCAATCAAACTGTGTAAACCGGTCGTGAATCGCAAACGCACAAACTGGGGTATGTTCGAAAATATTGTAGCCAACAACCTTACGGGCATGACATACCAAATTAACTCCGAGCTACAACTCGACTCTACTGTTGATGAACTGACTTCAGCATTTCAACAGGCTGCGAAAGCAGCCTGCCCTCCGAGGACGAAAAGAGGCAAACCGAAACCTCTATGGTGGTCCACAGACATAGCAGACCTAAGAAGAGAATGCAGAACCAAGTATAACGAAGCGAGAAGAACTAACTCGTGGGATGGATACAAAGACTGTCAACGCAGATTTAAGTATGCCATTAGGGCAGCTAAAACGGCGTCTTGGAGAGATTTCTGTCAAAAGATAGATAGTACCTCTGAGACAAGTAGACTCAGGAAAGTTATATCAATGAGCCACAGCAACCCTAGTTACCTCATCAAAGAGGACGGCAATTGGACAACTAATAGTGAAGAAACACTAGAATTACTATTGCAGACACACTTCCCAGGTTGTCTATGCAATGAAGATGGTAGAACTCATCCTACAGTTCTCAATGAGGGTCCTCCAATAGACTTTATTACGGAAGACAATATAAAATCTGCCATTGGCAGTTTCAAACCTTATAAATCGCCGGGACCAGATGGAATCATCCCCGCCGACCTGCAACACACAATTAGTATGATTGCACCTAGACTCGTCTCAATTTTTGAGGCAGTAGTACGACTTAGTTATATCCCCAAGAAATGGGCGGAAGTAAAAGTGGTCTTCATTCCCAAAGCAGGAAAAACCACACATACGAGACCGAAGGACTACAGGCCGATCAGCCTATCATCCTTCCTGTTAAAAACTTTAGAAAGATTGCTAGATGGGCACATCAAGGGGAAGATTGGCAACAAGCTATCACCTTCCCAACATGCATACAGCAAAGGCAAATCAGTAGAGACGGCGCTTCACTCGCTGGTCGACACGATTGAGAAATCACTTCACTACAAGGAATACACCCTGGCTGTCTTTCTAGACATCGAGGGTGCTTTCAATAACATACACCCGGAAGCAATTACCAAATCGCTAACAGAAATGGGAGTAAACAGAGCGCTCGTCTCGCTCATAGAGCGAATGCTAGTCGGGCGGACGATTCGCGCAGATTTGGGTGAAACATTCATCAAGAAATTTCCGATCAGGGGCACACCGCAGGGTGGGGTAATCTCTCCACTTCTATGGAACCTGACCTTCAATAATCTCCTTCAGGAGCTAGAAAAAATGGGAGGTAAGGTAATCTCATACGCAGATGATATTGTAATAGCAATCTCTAGCAAACACCTTCCAACTATGTGTGATCTTCAACAAAGAGCCCTCAACAGACTATCACTATGGTGCAAGAGTCGAGGACTAGAAGTAAATCCGGGAAAAACGGAACTGATACTGTTTAGCAGGAAACACAAAACACCTGCTCTTCAACAAATTCTTTTGGGGGGAAAACCCCTTAAAGTAACAGAAAACGCTAAATACCTAGGACTTGTACTAGATAGGAAGCTAAATTGGGGACTCACAGTCGCAGACAGAGTACGCAAAGCTACGACGGCGCTATACTCCTGTGGAAGGCTCGTTGGGAAAAAATGGGGTTTGAAGCCCAGTATGATACACTGGCTGTACACAGCAGTAATTAGGCCAATTCTCTACTACGGTATTGCAATATGGTGGAACGCCCTGGAGAAGGGCGTGAACATCAAAAGGGTTGACAGGGTCCAAAGACTTGCATCTGTTCTTATCACCGGTGCAATGTCAACCACACCGTCGAAAGCACTAAATGTGATACTAAACTTCCTTCCAGTAGACCTGCAGGCAAAGTACATGGCGCGCAGTGCAGCAATAAGGCTGAGCACTTTAAGTAAGTGGTCAAACACAATTTATGGCCACGGCAAAATCCTGGATGGCACGTCGGGACTTCCCAGACAGGTGGACTACACAACTCCGCCTACACTTGCCACTACAACGTTCGTGACCCTCCTACCCACGAGGGAAGAGTGGGAGCGTGACGTGGTAAGACAGGGCGAGTCCATCCATGTATACACAGATGGCTCAAAGCTCGATGGCAGGGTGGGCGGGGGTGTGTATTCCGAGCATCTGGGGATTTCCTTCAGTTTTCGGCTCCCCAACTACTGTAGTGTCTTTCAGGCTGAGCTGATGGCAATAATGAAAGCCGTGACACTGGTACAGTGTGATGCGATATCTGGTGATGATATCTACATTTTCACTGATAGCCAGGCGGCGATAAAATCCCTCACTAAACAGTCGACAACCTCTAAGGTAGCCATGAAATGCCGCACATCTCTTAACGAGATGGCTGAGTCATTTCACCTAACGATAGCATGGGTTCCTGGCCATTGCGACATAGAGGGGAACTGCAGAGCTGATGAACTCGCGAAAATCGGCACCAAACTGACTGATGAGCACATAGACACTGATATAGGTATACCCTTGCAAACATGTAGACTACATATCCACGAGGAAATTGTAAGTATAGCGAATGAAAGATGGCGAAACGAAGCCACTTGCAAAATAGCCCGACAGATGTGGCCGACTCTCAATGCTAAACGCACAGAACTACTACTAAGGAGAGACAAACATAGTCTCAACATACTGACTTCAGTCATAACTGGGCACTGCCTAATTGGTAGGCACGCCCAGAGAATGGGTGTGCAAACACATGACTTCTGCAGAAGTTGTCTAGACGAGGAAGAGGAAGAGACGATTTCGCACCTTCTGTGCCATTGTCCTGCTCTATCCAGACGTAGACTTGCCAATTTGGGCAAACATTTCTTTAATGAACTGGAAGATCTCGGCTCTGTCGAAATCAAGGATCTAGCAAAATTTTTGAATAGTACACTGTGGTTTCAGGAGGGATAAGGGCTAGTTTCCCCAGGCGGCATCACAATGGGCTACGAGCCTGAGTGTGTTCACAATGGACAACCGCTTCAACCTAACCTAACCTAACCTAAGAATGTTTGTACGCAAAATTTCAATAGAAGATATGTAAACTTCTACAGAAAATATTTAATATATAAAATGTGGTTACGAAGAAGAGGCCAATATTTTTTCCCAATGAACAAAGTCTCTTTTCTCAGAAGACTCTACTAATCTTAGAAAACACTAATACTCGTAATCGAAGAAAACTTATAACAAATCCTCCGGTCTTTGTTAACTTTTAGCGGGATATTCACTCTATATGAAGAAGAAGTAATTAAATGCTTCTTCGAACGTTTTAGAAATTGTTAAAAAAAGTTCTAAAAAATTTCTAAAAGACATGTTTTTTCTTCCTTACGATATTTTTAAAAAGGATAGAAGTTTGATGAAATTTTTAATTTTTTTTTTGTAAAAACTTTCGAAAAAACATTTTTTTCTACCAAATTTTTACAATTTTTCTTTTAAATTTATAAAGGAATATCATTTATAAAATTTTTTTATTTATAAAAAAAAAATTTTCGTTTCTAACAATTTGTAAAAAATTTTTTTCTGAAAACTAATATAAAAAAATTTTTTCTCTAAAAATTTTTTAATTTTAGTTTCCAATTTTCTTTAGAAAAACTTTTAAGCTAAAAAAATTTTTTTTTTTTTAATTTTTTAGAAAAATATAAAAAATTTCATCAAACTTCTGCCCTTAATAAAAATATGGTAAAGTAAAACCGGTGAAAGGCAATTTTAGCATTTCTGATGTTTGCAAACCATTTAGTCTCATTTTCAGTGTTTATTTGGTTTTTTGTTTTCATTCAAATAAATTAGAAACCAAAAAATCTGTATACAAATTTTATTTTTATATGCTGCAAGTGTTTGCAAAATTCGTAAAACTTCTGATTTTTAGATTTATTTAAATTTCTAGTCGTTACATTTTAGTTTTATGTAAACGAATATGGAAAGAGGTGCAACTAACTGAAAAATCTGCTCTAAAAATACCATTTGCCTTTCGGAAGCAGGAAAAAATCTAAAACTCTCCATTTGTGAAAAACAAGAAGAAACGCACAGAGGAGGAGGAGCTCGGAAAATACACCAAAATAAAACAAAAAAGTTAGCTGAAATACCGTCGAATTCTTTTGCCACAACTTTACCTCAAATATTGCATGATCAAATATGCATCGTTATAAGGAACCTAATCAGATAAATAACTAAAGGGCCCGCCATCTATCGTTACGGATTAGAACTAGGTATTATTTGAAGAATGGTAACACTTAGCTGTCATCTGATTTGACAGAAAATTAGTTTTATTCTTCCGCTGAACGAAAATGGTTGTGTATACACTCAAAGAACGCTGGGAAATATTGCGACATTACTTTGAAAATCAAGGTAATGTTGCAGAATGTGTACGAAAATTAAGAAGAAAAGCACCGTATGAAGCGTATGTGCGTTACTTTGCGAAAAAAGTAAGAGAAACTGGGTTGCTTATTGACAAACCAACGCGTGGCCGACCAAAAACCGTGCGTACACCAGAAAATATTGCCGTTGCTGAAAGACCAGTGTTATGTTAACAAACCAGCAACAATTGATGCACTGAAGGCCAACATACGCGATGTCATAGCTGAAATACGGCCGCATACAATCGAAACTGTGTTGAAAAATTGGACCGATCGTATGGGATGGTGCATGGCTAGCCGAGGCAGCCATATGAATGAAGTTGTGTTCCATCATTAACCGGAAGGATTGTACTTCAAAATAAGTTTGGAAAAATATTGAGTAGTCTCTTTTTTATAGCATTTTTAATTCCGTAAAGTTATATGGCGGACCCTTTATAAAGTCATTTAATGATTATTTCAACACCCCTACTATTCGTTGGATTGCGTTTATAAAATTTTTAAATATGTTTGAGCAGACTTTTTAAGCTTAAGCCATCTATCATCTAAAGTGATTGTTTGTAAATTTTTTTTAAACTTTTTATTTTATAATTATATATGTATATTTATTTAATTTTTTTTTAACTCGATTTTTGGAAATATTTTCAAATCGGCTCAGCTCGCGTAGATCTTCATATTTTTCCAAAATATTTTGGAGTAAGTCTTAAAATATAATAAGCGCCATTATTGCGATGAAAACACTACACTTTTGTATCTTTTTTGAAATATTTTTTTTTTTTTTTTTTTTTTGTTGGAACACCTTAACGTCTAGATGTACGTACGCATGTATGTATGTTTCTTATTAATTGAATTGAAAACGTTCCACAGTTATATTCTACCTCTGCCAGACGCGATGTAAAATCTGCAAAATCTTTGAATTTTAGCTGCAGCAAGCAAAGCTATCACAAAAACAGCTACCCAAAACAGGTAAAGGAATATCAACTTTCAAATCGCTCTCAAGCTCCTCTGAAAGTTGTGACCAACTTTTCGTAGACATTAATGGCAGCTATCACATTCGCTCGCTTGTATTTGCAATTTAAAATGCAAATGCACCTTTTTTTAAATAAAGTTATTTTAATTCGCTACAGTAAATAGATAAAACAACAATTTAAGAGAGATAAAAGCAACACAAATCTTTTCTTGCTTAGTAAATATGTACGTTTATGTATATGTAGCCATATATAATATATTTATATGTAGATATATATATGTATATGTAAAAAGCGCTCACTTTCACTTTTTCCTTGGCGAGTTAAAACAGATTTTCAAGCCTGCTGGCGCTTAAAAGTATGCTATATATTTTTTAGATTTCTGTTGTTTTCTGTTTTTCCACTTTCACCAAAACTGGAGTAGGGCAACAGCTTGTTGAAAAGAACTCAGTCTGAGTGGAACGGTGAAGCCATTAAAAACGCTGCTTTTAAAACCCCGAACAATATGTTTATGCACGTTGCTGTGGTATAATTGAAAAGTTGATTGTTGAAACAAAGTGTTGGGGAAATGCTAAATGCAAACCAAGAATTGCTAAGAAACAAAACGCACAGAAAACAAGCAAAACAGCAAAAAAATAAAATAAAATGTGAAGCCGAAAGACGGTAAGTGGTGCCTTAAATGCGACACCAACAAATATTTCCGACAAGCAATGCTGCGCGCTTATTTCATTTTATTTCACACAAAAAACATGTAACAAACAACCAAATGGTTGAAACAGAAATGGGTACCAATTTAAAATTTTTGTTTACAAGCAATGAAAATCTTGAAAACATTTTTTCCATTGCGATTTTCCAATAGCCACCAACTCAGCCACCTTTCTCATCCACACAATTACTGCACTAAACAGCTGCCAGATCTTCGCCGCGGCATCTTCGATTGCGGCTGATATTCCTTGAGATATGCGAATTGTGCATCATTTATGGCCCCTCGGCGTTTGTTACGTATCACAGCTACAGCAATGTCATGGCTCATGCCCAATTCGATTAGTGCCATTGCCACCAGCAAAGCGGCACGACCCAGACCACTATTGCAATGCACAGCCACACAGCTGCCGCGATGCTGATTTTGGTGTTCAACCAAAATACGGAACCATTGTTGCTTTACATGGCCATCTGGCAATGTACCTTCTAAGAACTCTAAGCTCTTTACTTCAATTTCGGCTGCATCAAAAGCTGCTGTTTTGTAATTGACACCGCAAATACCAACCAAGAGTTTTACATCATTTCGTAGCAGATTTTCTATGAACAGTTTTATGGTCAACTCATTTGGAGTGTCAGTGATGAGAAAACGCATGCCTGAGAATTCAATTACTTCGGATGGGATGGACTGTCGTGTACCACGCGACGTCTCAGCGGCAAATGCACTCTTTTCCACGATTTGGTAATTTTTCAACAAACATATAAACAATAAATGTAAAATAATTCAAATTTACAGCAATTTAATTGAAATTTTGAAATTTGTCATAATTTTCAAGCAAAACAAAATTTTTTTTTTGGTTTCGTTTTGGTATATGAGTTTTCATTGAGCAAAATTTTCAAGCGTCAGAATACTATTTATATTGAACAAAGTGTGAAAATAAATGAAAAAGTAAGTCAAATTAAAAGAAAAAATTATTTTATATGTAGTATTTTGGGAAAATTTGAGTTCACGGTAGTTTACATATCCACAATCAAGTTTAGGACATAATGTGGATTAGCTAATAAAATTATTACTACATTCAAAATGCTATTTCTTGAAATAATATAAATAAATAAAAAAAGGAAGGTGGCACAAAATTAATCACCCTAACGGAAAATTTACAATTTGTGCAAATAACGTCTTATGCCAATCAAATTTGACACTTGTGAACTGGACAACTGCAATAGACAAACAGGCAAGTAAGGGTGCCGTAAAGGTCAACATAAAGATTGAATAAAAAAGTTATTCAAACACGGACTTAGACGATTAATTTCGCGCCACCTTGTATATACAGAGGTGGTCGCAGTAACATCCCTGTGACAGTTTGCGCAGTATTAACTATACACATATTTATTCATTTGTTCTAATACAAATATAGATTATTAGGTAAAAATATAGGTTATATTAAGGCACACGGATCAAATTGGAGAAGAAGCTCAGACAAACACGCAACAAAAGAGGTAAGCGCATATACAAGGTGATGTCCAAAATAAACAAGACTGGCATCATAAAAATCTTTTTGATAGCGCCATCTTTTTAATGAGTTAGTGCGTTGGAAGTTTCATCCTTAGCTGACTTCAAGTGAATGCTTGGTGACATTCGGTTCAGTGGAAGCGAAGTTAGTGCGTCTAAAGTGTCAGTGTGTTTGTGTCATCGGTACAAAAATGAGTTTCGAGCAAAGAGCTAATTCAAATTTTGTTTCAAAAGCGATAAAAAGTTTACCGAAACATTTGAATTGATGAAAAAAGTTTATGGCCCTGATTGTCTATCTCGTGCCAAGTTTATGAGTGATTTACACGTTTCAGAGATGGTTGTAAGGACATAAATGACAATGAACATACGGGACGCCCAAAATCGGTAATCACCGAAAACTCCATCGAAATTGTTCGTCAATTTATCAAAAATGAAACGAAATCATCGTTGAAATTCATGGAATCGGAGTTGAATGTCTCCAAAACATCGATTTACCGCATTTTAACTGATCATTTGGGATTACGAAAGGCCTGTGCACGTTTCATTCCGCACAAAGTTAACTGAGGACCAAAAATTGCTCAGAATTCAACATTCGGAAGACCTCATTTCAGAGGCGAGAAAACACGAACACTGAACTTCTTTTTCAACATTCTAACTTGTGATGAAACGTGGTGTTTCCAACATGAACCTGAAACTAAGCGTCAGAGCGCCGAATGGGACGCCCCAGATGAGCAACTACCCAGAAATCGCGTTTGGGGAAGTCGAAAATCAAGTCGATGCTCATTTCTTTTTACGATTCCAAAGGATTTCTCCCCAAAGAATTGGTGCCAACGGGTCAAACCGTCAATGCAACTTTCTATCTTGGCATTTGAAGTATTTCGAAGGATGCTGGCGCTTATTGCATGATAATGCACCATCTCGTCGATCCATTCTTCCGACTGATTTTTTGACCAGAAATCGCATTTTAACCATCAATAACTCACCGTATTCGCCTGATATGGCTTCACGGGACTTCTACCGATTCGGAAAATTGCGTTTCGTCATAAAAGCAAAACGATTTTCATCCATAGAGGCCATCCAAAAGCCTTGTATCGACATCTTAAAGGACATTCCCGTCAATGACCTGAAATACCCTTTCGAAAACCTTTAGATCGCGCAAAACAGTGTATCGAAACGAGGGGGAACTACTTTGAATAAACAAACTCAAACCTATCAGAACAAAGCCCCTGTTGTTTATATTTTAGCTCAGTCTTGTTTATTTTGGACTTCACTCTGCAGATTATATGTAAAAATATAGAATATATCAAGGCACACGGATCAAATTGAAGGAGAATATAGAGAGGCTATGATAGCATCAAAAACCATGTAGCTTAAAGTTTAACAATTTGTACAAAATTAAAAAAAAACAAATAAGAAATCATCAAAATTTAAACCTATTAGTCAGAATTTTGGTCGTTTTCATTGGGGAAGTAGTTGTACGTGGTGGGTTCCCAGCCCAGCGCACACCCAGAACTAAATCGCTCAGACAGAATATTTTATAAGAGCGTACAGTTGTTGGCGTATGCCGATGAAATTGACATCATCGGTCTTAACAACCGCATTGTTAGTTCTGCCTTTTCCAAACTGGATAAAGAAGCAAAGCGAATGGGGCTGGTGATGAACGAGAATAAAACAAAGTACCACCTGTCATCAAATTAACAGACGGCGCACTCGCGTATTGGCACCGAAGTCACTGTTGACAGTTACGCTTTCGAGGTTGTAAGAGATTTTGTTTATTTAGGAGCCAGCATTGACACCGATGACAATGACGACCTTCAAATCCAACGTAGACTCTCTCTTGCCAGTAAGTGCTCATTTGGGGGGCTAAGCAATTAAGTAGTAAAGCCCACAATTAGGGATTTTATTAACATACGCCACACCATTACATACAGGTAAGACACATAACTTTGACGCATGGAGAGCTATCATTAGCCCAAAGAGAAAAAACGACTCGACAAGTACTATAGTACATTATCAGCATTCGTATGGACCTTCACATACTGACAAACAGTACAAAGATCACTGACAAAGAAACTGAATGGAAGTGGACCAAGGATATATCCTTGTGCAACACCAATGAGCACAAATCTAGGCTGAGATATTAATTTGTTTGGCTTAACCTTCTGCGTTCTGCCCCCAAGATAGCTTGCCATGAGTTTCACCGCACTGTCTTTGAGCCAAATGCTTTTGAAAAGTCAAGTAAGCAAAGAAGTGTCGAATCACCATTGTCAAAGCTAATCGTCCAGTATTTTAACCATTGCTGTCGTGCAACTAGGTTTTTTTTCGAAGCCAGATTGTAGTGAAGAGAGTAGACGATTTGCTTGAAAAGATTAGTATTTTGGTTTTTTATTTTGGTTCTGTTGTGGGTTTATTTTGTTTTAATTTTTTTGTTTTCATCGTATTCTTTTGTAAATAATCTATTGTACACAAACCTTACTTTTTAAAACTTTTTTACGCTCTCTCTTTACGAAATATTTAGTCCAGCTTTGGTAGTCAAATCGGCAGATTATCATTTCCAAAAATTACCCGAAAATCCTTGCCTATCCTATGAGTGTCTAAGGCTATTAATTTCCAGCTAATTTATCCTCGAAATTTTTTGGTAAAGAATCCTTATTCTCAATGAAGAACATACAATTTTTTATAGAAAATTTAACACATTATTTACAAGTTCAAAGTCCTTTTTTATATCTCCTAAACTTATGTAATTTTCGTTAAACTTTGTACATTTTAATAACTGAATTTAAAAAGAAAAAAAAAACACTCTTCAAATGCATAAAGAATGTAATGGTATATAAAACCGCACATAAAACCGGGATTACACAACGCAAAAAAAAGAGTAAAATAAGGGCTTGAGTCCTCAAATCAATCAACTGTCGAATCCTACTCTCGACTTAATATACATGACTTCAACTTGAATAGCCTTAAGCTTTTGCGCAAGACTGTGGATACACTCAAAATTTATTTCCTTATGTACACTCACGGCATCAAAAAGTGATTTTCAAAGCAAAAGCTCTTCTCTTCAAAACGTAGTGGCATTTTAGGGGCACTCAACCACACAGCTCAGTGCACGGAGTAGTGTTGTGTACGCATTAGTAGCGGTAGGTAGATAATCGCACAACTCACCTGTAATGAAAAAGATAAGAGATATATAAATTACTTATGCGAAAATATGGAAAAAGGTTAAATACTCTTGATTAGTCTCTAAAGAGCAATTGAAGAGGATGTATGCAATTCAAAATCATTTGACCCTTTTCAATGAATATATTTCCAAACAATAGCATCACTCATGTACAGACATTTTTATTTATGCACACAAAATTTTGCCCGGGCACACACACACACACACACAAACACACATTTTTCACTTGAATGCAAAACTGCCGGATGACCCTAACTTTATGCATGATTTGGTTTAGCAAACATCAAAAAATCACCTTTTAACTCTTAAAATCAATACAGCCAAAGGATATTACAAACAGCCAGTAAACAAATAAACGATTTAGCAACAAAGCCAATGACTTGGTCGTCACACACGATCGACTCATAAAATATGCGAAAATAGAACAAGTAAAGAAACAAAAGAAAAATTCATTACTAATATTGCCACATAAAAGGGAATAAAGCAAAAATAATCTATGAAATTTTTTGTAACACAGTAAAAACTCTATACTTGAAACTCAGACTCGATGGAGTTTCTTGGGTTATACAGCAAATTATGAGATTATTTGAATACGCAGTGCAACTTTGCCCAATACAATATCCGAGAGCCATCTATGTAGTGACGTTCAATGTCACTTGAAGTCCATACTAAGTTAAGTGTTCAAAGCGTGATTAAGTGGGATATACAAGGTGGCGCAAAATTAATCATGCTATCAGAAGATTTATAATTTTTAGCAAATGGCGTCGTATGGCAATCATATTTGAGACTTGCGAACTAAACAGCTGCAGTATATCAACAGATCGGCAATGGAGCGCGCCAAGGTCAAACTAAAGATTTTCATCACACAAAATAATATTTTTTTTTTTCATTTAGTAGATAATAAAGTCACTCAAACACAAAATTGGATGATTAATTCTGCCATTTTGTTATTTATTCTCCTTAAAAGACACTATACAACCAAGTTTCAATGTTTGTGTAAATTCAAAAAAAAACCTATAAATTTTTATCATTTTCGAGAACACAGTTTTAAGGGCTTGATATTTTGATAATTTTTTTTGTACAATAAATTTTTTTACATTTGTTTTTTTTTTTAATTTTTTGTTTTTGTTTTTTTTCTGTTTTTGTGTTTTTTTTTTTTGTTTTTTGTATTTTTGTTGTTGTTTTTTTCTTGTATTTTTTTTTTGTTTGCCTTTTTTTTTTAATTTTTTTTTTCAATGACTGTCTTGCGCATTTTCTTCATATAACGCATACCCGCCTGTTTTTTATATGGAAGAAAACTCGAAACACCCTCAGCAAAAAAATTACGAAAAATCAACGCAATTTTTGTGCCACTGGAAGCTTGCGCTTTATTGTGCAAAAATTGAATGCACTTGTATAGTGCACTGGAGACCTAAATCTTTTTTTCTAAATTTTAGTTAAAAATATTGAAATCCTTATGAAAATTGCCAATTTTTTTCACGAAGTTTAAAAGTTCCGTATATATTTTATAGTTTTTTTAAGCAAACGAGCTGCATTTTCATAAAAAAAAAAAACAAAAAATTAAATGAAAAGCAAATAAATGGTAAAAACTAGTCAGTGCAGGTAAGTTACAGTACACCTTTTTTTACTTATTTTCGGCATTTAGGGTACAGAACACCTTTTTTTTACTTATTTTCGGCATTTAGGTAGTTGTTTGAGCTTTGGTGTATTAAGAGACTTATAGCAGAATTTCTTGACAAATCTTTTTGTAGTACATTTTAACCCGTTATATCCCACTGTCGTGTGTATTTTTGGCCTTTTTCGGCAAAAGTGACAAAAAAGGCGCATCTATTGGGAGGTTAGAGGGTTAAAATGTTCCACAAAAATATTCTGCGTGATTTTTTAGACAGAACTACTGAACACATCACACAACTAAAGTTTGACAAACACATAGTTTTCCATGCCAATTTACCATAAGAATGTGCAATAGGTTTTAACTCACCCTAAAATAAAACTCCGACTTATACTTTCGGATCACCTATCTGTCTACGAATCCACTACTTGCTATTATCACTGCAAAATATGTAAATATGGTACATAAACTGAGCAAAACATATTGAACGTTTTCCAATATTTTTTTTTACATGAAAACATTTACGAGTATCAGCTTAATGACCAGCAAAGTCATTCAACTATTAATTTTTTAATGTTTAAAACAAATTCAACGAACATATTTTGAAAATTCATTATTTCTTTTATATCTACATATATACATCGAAACTATATTTTTCCACTATTTGAATTTTTTATTTTTTTTTAATTTTATTTATTTTTTTTTATTTTTTTTTTTTATTTTTTTTAAATTTTTTTTAAATT
Organism: Anastrepha obliqua; assembly: GCF_027943255.1. NCBI lineage: Eukaryota > Metazoa > Arthropoda > Insecta > Diptera > Tephritidae > Anastrepha > Anastrepha obliqua. The sequence continues at coordinate 63,957,898 of NC_072893.1, read as the reverse complement.
ATTTTTTTAATATTTTTTTGTTATATGGTATACTCACCGAAAACGCTTTCAAAAAGACCAAACACTGTATAATGCCCTCCATGGTGTCGCCGGTAAGGCAAAAGGTGCCAGTCAAATGACGACCCTTGCGTCCGACTGTGGCTGCTGCCAAAGAGGCGTGTACCAAAGCGCGTTGTTGACCCTTAGCGACAGCGCCATTCACGCTGGTCAACGTGCGCGGCAGAGGAGCAGCGCGCAATAAACGCTCCAAGGAATCCATACTTTTGAAATTCTTCACTGCTTAACGCTGTTGTTTTACTTTTCTTTCGTTGATGGGTTTTCTTTGGTTTTGTATGATTTGTTGATGGTTGAGCTTACTTTTCTAAGCTTCGGATTTTATTTGTTTTATTTATTTGTTGTAATTTGCTTTTTAAGTGCACCATGGTGTTTTTGTTTTTGTTGTCGTATAAGTTGTTTCACTACTTTAATTATTGTATCGGTACGGTTCCAAAGTGGAATTTATTACAAATTTACTGAGAGTTGCTTACACAATTTGTTGGTAATTTTAGTTGTTTGTGTTTTTGTTTTTGCTTTGTGGGTACTATTTTGTTTTCTGTGTTTTTTCTGTTTTGATTGTTTTTTGTTTTTGGTATTGATTTTTTATTTATTATACTTTTTTTTTAATTTGATTTTATTTTTAATTATATTTTTTTATGTTTAATTTTTTTTATTTAAATTTTTCTTTAATTGGATTTTAAATTTTATTAATTTAGGTATATATATGTTTTTTAGTCAAGTTTTAAGTTAATTTTAGTTTATTTTTCGTTTGTACAAGTTTTTATTACTTTTTCCATCGATCGTTGTAGTTGGTTTGACTTTTGGCCTACTTAGTAGGCAGCTTAGTTATTGAATGAGTGACTGACTGACTAATTTCCCTTTTTCATGCAGAAATCATAAGCACTATGGCAAAATTTCGTATATAATTTTGTTATCAACCCGACTTCATTTAGGCTATAATTCCATTAATAACAAATCTATTGGTTATCTATTCATGGCCTCTTTGGTTATTAGGTTTGTGTAACCTTTCAAAGTCGGCTTTTCTAAGATTTCAAAGTACTTTTACTGCGTGGACTCATAATTTGTTTGTTGTTTATTTGATTTTTATGCATTGTAATTTTGATTTCAATCTCATTTGCTTATCCTCAATGTTTTCACTTTTTCAATATTTATTGCTTGACTGCAGTCTAATTTTTAGACATTTTTTGATGCAGTCACATCCCCTCTGTAATTACAAAATTACACTTCGTAACTGTACACTATTAAATAGACATGAAAAACCTCCTTACAAAAAACCATCTCCGTTCGGAGGCGGTATAAAACTTTAGGTCTCCCTATTTGTGGAAAACATCGAAATGCACACCACAAATGGGAGGAGGAGCTCGGCAAAAACCCAAGATGGATGTCAATTAAAAAACGTTTCAAAGATTTTCTCAACTGTTCCATATTTTTTGGCAATTATTCACTTTTCCGAAAAAACCAACAAACCATAGTAACGGACTTTCTTAGCTACAGTATCAAGTGAAACACGAATTGGGCTCACAGTATTCTGGTTTGATCTGTGTAACTGATTTCTTCCGAAAATAGCAATCAACTTTTTAAAATATTGTGCAAAAATATTTGGATTACTTAACGCTAAAGTTTCGCTCTGTTATCGTTCGCAGTTCAATTCAACTTTTTCGCCCAGTTGCACAAATTGGGGTTATTTCAAAATATCATAAAATCATAGACAATTTTTTAGCGGTTTGTTATTGCTAAATATGAATTTGATGAATGAAATGAATAGTTGGAATTATTTTATAATACTTAATTTGGAAATAACAATCAGAAAATTGCAATGCCATATATGAGCCCATATGCCAGTTGTCAGTTGGAGAAATGCCAAGCAGTTTAGTTTTTCACTGAAATCTGCAATGCTATATTTGGGCCCAAATGCGGCAAAGGGTTGATAGTGTTTGTCAACTTTGAGAACTGCCAACAACTTTCAAAATTAACAAAATAGAGTTAAAACAGCTGCTTTTTGTTTACATTTGAAGTTGGCTACACAAGCTGTCTGATCTTTATTGTACTGAGACTCATCTGCTAGCTTCACATGCAGTAAGTCCAAAGACATTTGGCATAGTAATTTTTTTTTTCAAAATATTTACATTATTCTTCATGCTACTGCTGTTTTTTAATTTTGTATGAAAATATAGTTTTTAGTACAAGAATCGAAGACTTATCAGATAGCTTACCACACAGACTGTAAAAAAGTTTTAGCACAGTGATGTTTTTCACAATATTTTTCGCGTCACACTATTTTCCTTAATTTTGTATGAAAATATACTTTTTAGGACAATAAATAGGTATAAATAGAAATTTCAAAATTCGTGTAGCTTTCAGAATTTTCAACATTTTACACAACATTTTTCTCGGTATGCGATTTTATAGCCCGATGAATCCTATGATAAGAAAGTGCCAGTTAGTTTCAGTTCTAGTCCTCAAGAGTTCACGTGTTGTACGTAAAATTTGGACAAGACTGTCGCAAAAAAATATTAATATATATTATATTAAATCAATGAGAATTTTCCGCATCTTGAGCTTTAAAAATGCATGGTTTAAAGAAGTTTAAAATTCCTGAAAAAAATTTCGAAATACTGATGGAAACTATTTCGAAAAAAAAAAAAAAAATTTTAAATAAAATTAACTAAATTAAATTAAAAATAAGTTTTAAAATTTTAAGTAAAAAGTTGAACATTTTGTTGAAAGTTTTATGCATTTTGTTTTCAATGTTGCATAAAGTTTAACACTGCAGCAGAACTTGCTTTTGTTGTAGTATGAACGATATTTGTATACAAAATGTACGACAGAAATTGGCATAAAAACCATTGCGAATGTTGTAAAACACAAAAACACAGTATGGCTCGCTGAAGTTAAAAGTTTGCTTTTTTAGTATAAATCATTTTAAAATAACAATAACAACAAATATACAGCTCTGGCTGAGCATAAAAGCATGCATACGACATGCTCACACAACAAAAAGGTTCAGTCAAGCTTGTGTAGGTTCCGGTTTTCATACGATTTCGGAAAAATCACTCCACTATCGACCAAGTTCACAGGGTTGTTAGAACCATAGAGTGTGCGATAGAGGAAAACAAAGTTTGCGCAGCGGTGTTCCTTGACGTCTCGCAGGCGTTTGACAAAGTTTGGCATACGGGCTTACTCCACAAACTAAAATTGATTTTGCCCAGGAATTATTGCGAAATCCTTTCTTCCTACCTTGATGGCAGATACTTTCGTGTCAGACTTGACAACGCCTATTCATCTTTGCAAAAAGCACGCGCGGGGGTACCTCAAGGAAGCATCCTAGGCCCTCTCTTGTACCTCTTGTATACGTATGACTTACCGGTTCACGAGCAACACGTTACCGCAACCTTTGCAGATGACACGGCTATCCTAGCAGTTGGAGAAGTGATAGAGACTACAACGACGAAATTGCAATCAGCGGTGAGTTCTATTGCAACATGGGCAAAAAAATGGCGTATCAAATTAAATAATTCCAAATCAGTTCACATTGTATTCGGCCTGAAAAAAACAATTTACAAGCCAGTCTACATAAACAGCGTAAATATACCGTACGTCAACGAGGCAAAATATCTTGGTATAACCCTTGATGCTAAACTGCGTTGGAAGGCGCATGTCAAGAAAAAGCGTGAAGAGCTGGAATTAAAAACAAAAAACCTTCTTTATCTTATTGGCAGACACTCTATTCTGTCAACGAACAACAAACTACTGCTATATAATCAAATACTCAAACCGGTCTGGACGTATGGCATTCAGCTATGGGGATGCTCAAGCGAATCTTGCATGACAATTATCCAACGATTCCAAAATAAAGTGTTGCGCAACATCGTCAATGCTCCATACTATGTGAGAAATCTCGACCTCCATCGCGATCTTGGTATCTTACCCATCACTGACGTGGCGAAAAAGTACGCCATGGCTCACAGACAACGTTTAAGTACACATGTCAACGCTGAAGCATTGGCTTTGCTTCAGCCAAATACTCATCGTCGGCGGCTCAAGCGTAAAACAGTTTCAGACCAGATGGGCACACAGTAGCAGCTGTACCTTATATATTTATACATTTATAATGAATTTATGAATATTGGGGCATCTTAGTTTTTTCCTTTTTAATATATATGTTCAATAAAAATTGCTCGTTAGTATCTTTATTTCGTTGTACTAGTTGTAATTTCTAAACGTTATTCTGCTTATATTTTAAGATGCGTTAATAAAAAATAAAAAAAAAAAAAAAAAATACGATTTAATGACTTGCTCAAGTTAAAATGTTTAACCCTTCTTCTCAGGAGCCCAAATACTCTATAGATCGACTTCAATTTGCAAAATCCTGCGATCTTTTAACTTATTTAGTATGAAATATGGTTGCGTAGTAACGTAAGTTATTTGCCCTCGCTGTCCGTCTTTGGAACCATCTACCACTAAAAATCTAGATAATCAGAAGCACCCGGCATTAGATGCTCTGGTTCGTCTCCCACCATTTGGTCTTCTGATCCAAGGAGAGGCCTTTAAAGCTATCTGAACGCTGAAACAAAATGGGAACTGGTACGGTCCCTGTCTGGCATTGCGATTCGCTATATGCCCTTTGACTCCATGCCGTCAGGAGTTGTACTTGAAAAAAGATAGAGTGTGGTGCTACTAGAGACTCAATCGTTGTCAAACTCTGAAAATGTGTCCGGCAAACACTGTTTCCGCATTTTTACGGATAGCTCCAGAATCGAGCACGGTTCCGGCTCTGGTGTCCACATGGAATCCAGCGGGACAGAACTACACTTTGCTCTTAGAATGTACGCATCTGTGTTTCAAGCAGGGGTGTACGCTGTTAAAGAAGCGATGAACTTTGTTCTAGAAAACAGATGGGGAGACAGATGTGTATGTGCCTGTAACGACAGCAAAGCTGCGCTCATGGCCTTAGACAGGCCTCGAACCCCCTTCAAGTGTAGTTGTGGCCTCTAAATCTAGACTAAACTATGTCGGTAAACATAGTAATATCCTGAAGCTAACATGGGTCCCGGGACACGTGGATATTGCGGGCAACGAGACCTCTGACTTTTTAGCTAGGCTGTGTTCTAAGACCAACTTCTTTGGCGCGGGGCCCGTTCTGCCACACCCTACTGCAGCCATCAAAGCCACGGTTAGCACACGAGTTACTACAACCCACAAGCGAGCTTGATAGGCTGAAACGAGCTGCAGGGAGACAAAACTGATGTTACCTATCATGTCCGATCGACTGTCGCAGTTCCTCTCGTCATTAAGCAAAAGAAGCTGTAAGCAGCTGGTTGGACTGATGACGGACCACTTTCTAAAAGGTGGCCCTTGAAGGGCCGATGTTCAATGTTAATCACAACTAAACGTCAACGACATTGTTGGACTTCTTTCTTTGGGGTTATTTGAAAGAAAAGGTGTACGTCGATAAGCCAGCAACAATTCAAGAGCTAGAGGATGAGATAATTTGCCCAGCATGTGGAGAAGACCACTTCTGTGCGTCTGCCCCGCCCGATGCTCGAATCAGGCTTGAGGTCTTTCGCATTGATGTGTTAAGAAGTGGCTCCTTGGCACCACAAAATCTACTCAGATTTCTTCAGAGGTCAGGTATATTTGAAGAAAATTAAAAAGGGAACCCGAGTGCAGTAGAGTGGACAATGTTATCTAAGTACTGTACATGCTAGTTTGCCCTGACAAAAACAAAAAACAAAAAAATAATATTATTCATAAGTTCAACCACTGTAAAATAACTTTAGCTTGAGTGTTTGATAAGTAAATGCAAGTAAATATAAAATACAAAAACATTACTAAAATAAAATTTAAAAATGTACTTAGTTTGACACCTGAGAATAATTTGGATACCACTGAAAAACGGGTACTTAGCTAATATTTAGTTCCTCGCTTGCGATGGATGCTCTTGTGCCCTAAAATATATTTTAAAACTATTTACATTTGTATACTGACTACATCACTGTTAACATGGTATTATCTGTAAGGCC